>NC_081186.1:72922255-73128394 GCF_029867415.1 Vicia villosa | reverse complement strand
TTTGCTTTTGATTCTTGCTTAATCCATAAGATTTCACAAGTTCCCTATAAATAGAGGATCAAGCTTCGTAATTTAACACACAAGCATTAAGTAACAAGCATTCCCAAAATTTCAAAAACTCCGTGATAGCGTAAAAACTCCATTTATTCGCATATCTCAAAACTTCCACGTTTTGAGGTTCTATCCATTCAAACACAATCCATATTTTCAAAGAGGTAATTTCAAAAAATATTTTATTTATTTTAATTTAGTATATTTTAATTTAGTATATTTTAATTTAGTATTTATTTTAAATGTGTTTATTTATTTAAAAAATCAATAGAAATATGTTTCTTTCTTAACCTAGCTTGAATGGTTTTGATCACGTGTACTTGATACTTTTGCTCCATGACATTGATGCATATTTGTTGTAACTTATGTGAATCTTGAATGCATTAAAATTAATTTTAAAATGTTTAAATTCTTATCCATTTTTTTGTGCTAATAATTGTTCAAGAAACCTAATTTCTTCACAAACCCTAATACCATGTTGATTAACTTGTATTGATGCCATGAGTATTGTGATGCTTTGATGTTTGTCTATACTTGATTGTTTAGAATTTATGTTTGCTGATTTATTATATGTACATATTCTTGTTTGATTCATATTCTTTGATCATATGACATACTTGACTTTATGATTCATCTATATATTGCTAAGGTATATGTCTATCATGATACCATGATTGATTATGTTTGTCTTGTCTTATTGTGTAGTCTTGACTTGTATGCATGTTGACCCACATTAGGGTTTAATACTAATATCACCATGTTTAAATGATCTATGTTTTATCTTTCCTTGTCATTATGTGGATCTGTTGATCATTACTTATTATGTACTCACATACTTGACATGTCCACACACACGTATATGTTCACAAGATTACTCACACATGTCCAGCATGTTCACACACCTCTTCATTTATTTTACTTACATTGATCCATACTTGATCTTTCCACACATGATTTCTAGTTAGACCCTTTGTCTTGACTTTGCTTTGTCTTGTTTGGGTGCATGATATAATTATTTATGTATTGTTATACCCCAAAATTTGCCCACATATTTTTCAAGAAAACTCCAATCTGAAAATTAAGGGTCTCATATAATCATGGATTTTTATTTCAACAAATATCCTGACATATGAAATACTTAGTTTTTAGAATTTTTCTTATACAGTAATTTGGCTTGCAGTTGAATTTATTCTTACGCAAACGCCAAATACTGTTTATTACTTCACACATGCTATTTATTTATTTACAGATAAATAGTACTGACACAATTGGTACAGAGTTAAATCTTTTGCAGGCGCAGAATCAAGAAACTCAGACTGTACTGGTAACAGTAAATATTAGTTATTTATTATGTCTGTGTTTTTTTTTTTTAACAAGTCAAGTAAATAAACTTTCATTTTTCACATAAAACAAAAAAACAAAAACAAAAACAACAAAAAAAGAGAAAATTAACTTTGACTGTTAATTTTTCACTTTTAACTGCTGTTTCAATACCTGAACAGTCAATTGACAGCCAAACTGCTGGCAGTACAATTCTCAGTGTTTTGTACCATCAATCAAATCAATCTTTCACAATTCAAAATTCCAAGATTTTTGTTCAAGAAGTCTTCTGAATATCACATGATTAGCAGAGACTCAACACTGCACAAAAATCAGGTACGCTTAACTGTCTCCTACACAAACAGTCCCTAATCAGGGTTTTTCTTGTTTTTACAGGAGCAACAAGTTTTTGAGAGCTCAAATGGATTTCATATACATCCATACATCTCAAAGTACCATCATACAAATTTTCAAACTTCAATTCACTCAGACGCACCGTCAGCAGCTCAAACAGTCAACAGACGACCCGTTTGACCAAAAAAGTCAACTGACAGTCAAAAATGAAATTTTTTGTCAAAGTCCATATTTTGTCAAAGGATTCAACATTTGATCATTGGATGATCACAATTCATCAAGGAAAGATCAAAAATCAACAAAACCCTAAGATTCAAAATTAGGGTTTTTGCCTGAAAAGTCAACTCAACTTTGACTGATCATAACTCTCTCATCCTTCATCCAAAAAATGTCAACCAAAGCTTGTTTTGAAGGAAATTCAATTATCTTTCAAATGCCATTGATCCCATGGTCATTGGATTCACCATTTGAAAACTATGGCCAAAGACATTACAGGTCATTTTCAAAATCAACAAAAAGACACTTTTTTCAAAAGGACACACAAGGAGAACCAAAAATCATTTTGATATGAGACCAAAGACATTGGTTAGAGGACTCTTTGAGGTTTCCAAAAAGTGCAAGATCTCCTTCATATGACAAAAATTGAAGGATTTACACCTTGTTGAAGTTGGCTAAATTTTGGGAAAATGCATGAAATCAACATTGCTCAAAAATGTTTTTTTTCCAAATGAGTCCAAGTTTTTATGGTCCAAACATCTTTGCCATGTTACTATGGGCCTCCCACGACCAAGACAAAGCCCACATCTTTATTGGCCATTTTTTGACATAATTTTATCTTATTTTAAGATTAAAATTAAAGGAAAATTGCATGGATAATTAGTAGCTTGATCTCTAAGCATGACTCACCTCCAAAGTCTTCAATTTTCTGCAGAAGATTGGTGTCCAAGGCAAGAGCATTGAATGGAGTCAAAGTTGGTCAAAAATTCAAGGTTTTTTAATATTAAAGAACCAAACTTTCAACAAAGGCAACAAAGCTTCTTAGCTTGAGTTCCAAGCAACTTTGGGCTATAAAAGAAGCATCATACTTCAGCAAAAGGGGGGACACACAAAATATAGCAAGAGTATAGCCAAGAAATATCAAAAATTCTCTCAAATCTCCATAACTTTGTAAATTTTCAAAATCAATTTTCCAATCAATATTAATACAAACCAAGCATTCTAATCATCTTCTCAAAGATAATAGAGTAAGATTGAACTTTAAACACAGGCCCATGAGAGTCGTATAAAGCATATAAGTACTCTTCATGTACATATGAATTTTATTTTCGTTTTTGTATATGCAACTGATTTCAATGCTAACCAACCATCCTATCATGCTCATAAGGTCCTATGCATGGGTGATCTGGGCCTTAACATGCCATAGTTCCCACGTGAGGATCAGCTCATATGCCGTTAACATGGAAGCTTCATGCAGTGCTTCATACTTTAACATCTTCGAACCTATAGCTATGAGCATCAAACCACGAAACTAATGACATATTTGGATTCAGGGCATCATGTTTAGTGGATCTGGGTTGTTTTCATATGTTGCTAACGTGTGTTCTTGCAGGTTTGGGAAGCTACCGAAAATAACGTTTTTGTATCGTGAAATAGAGGGGGTTAAAAACCCCCGCTATCTGTCTGAAAAAGTGCATGGGACGGAGGTTGAAGACGACCACGCGTCCGAGCGTGGTTCGTCAGTCAACTTTTCAACCTTCTCTCCTCTGTTTCCATTGGAAGGTCAACCAGTCTCCATGCAGGCGAGGGTGGGGACCAGTCTGACTTTGGTCTCCCACTAATCCCATGCCTTGCTTTAATCATGTGCTTCATGTGACCTCAGATCTGAACCCTTGGATCAATTCAATCTCCAATCCAACGCACTCATAACACGCAGCTACACCATGGACTCTCACTCAGTCAACTTCCACACTGAATAAGTATCCCTTTTTATTTTTATTTTATTTTCTATTTTATTTTATTTTCTTTGCAAAATTAATTTAAAATAGCTTAAAAATTCAAAAAATTCCACAAAAAATATTTTAAACTTCTAAAATAACATATTATTTTCTGAAATAAAAATATTTTACTTTTCTTCAAAATTTTAATATTTTACATAATTAATTAGTATGTATTTATATATTTGCTTATTAATTATTTTAATTAGTCAAAAAATCATAAAAAAAATTGTTCTTTATATTAAATATTGTTTATATATCATAAACTAATTTTGTACATATTTAGGATAATTTTCTCATTAAGTTTTAATTATTTGTGTAATTATTTATATAATTATGTTTTAATTAACTTAAAAAATCCAAAAACAATTTCAAAAATTCCAAAAAAATTAGTTTTGTTCTAAAATCAATTAACAAACATTTTGTACATATTCTAAACTTATTTGCTAGGTTTAATCATATTTCCATCTTTTCTTTATTTTAAAATTAATTAATAATGCATTAATTATATTTAAAATAAATCACAAAAATCCAAAAAATATGCCTTTTATTTCTTGCAATTTAAAATTCCTAGATAAATGTATAGGATGTCAAATTCATGTAAATAGGCTAGTTTACATTTCCCGCACAATCGATGTAATAGCGTAGATTTACTTTCCGCACTTTACATTTCCGCATTTTAATTTCCAGCACCCATATAAACTGCGTGTATGTCAAAGATAAAACTGAACCGTCAGATCACTAACTTCAAAGATAAATATCTGAATTCAATCACAATCACATTTGCACCTCCTAGGGTAACCCCTTTTCACTCTTTTCAAAATCAAAGTTACATTTCTACTGTTTCGAGTACAAAATCGAACCTTTTGTTTATATCCGACGAATGGATAGATTTTTAAAGGGAACAAGGATAAAGACCTCCTAACTCAGGGTAGACCTCCTAGTTTGCTTGCTCAAAATCAAAACAAACAAAATTCTCATACACTGTTGTTTTTTTAAAACGAATTTTCCAAAAGACAATATTTTGTATACATCCAAACACGGATCATTACAAAATTAACGATCTTTTCAAAACATCTTTCGAAAGATAAACAAGTATTTGTATATATCCGCACAAGGATCATTACAAATTCTATTTGCAAAGGTATTTCAAAAACACAGGTAAAGCATTCCGAATCAATTGAAAAGTAAAGCAAATGAGCTAAGCAAACTAAAGAGCCCATGGATAACCATGGATACAAAGGGTGCTAACACCTTCCCTTTGTATAACCTACCCCCTTACCCAGAATCTCTCAAAGGTCTTTTTTCTGTTTCTTTTATAAACCTTTCCTTCATTGGATAAAATAAAAGGTCGGTGGCGACTCTGTAAACTTTTTCAAAAGTGACGCGAAAGCGTCCGATCGACAAAAAAGAGTCAGTTCACGTATCCCACCCACGGAGGGGTATGGCCCGAAAGGACGGTCCACAGAACTGGCGACTCTGCTGGGGAATACAAATTCAAAATGTTTTCAAAAGGGGTTACCTTTAGAGTATAGATCATTTCGATGTTTTCAATTGTTTGATCTGATTGCTTTACTTTTCACAGGTTTGCTTGGGTACTTTGCTTGTGTGAAAGATTCTAACCCGAATCTCGAGATACCTTAAGTATATGACAATAGACCAAGGAAACTGTACGGCATGTACCGATACGGTTGATCTGGTAGTCATCGTTAGTGTGATACTTTGGTTTATACTGATGTCCCTTGAAAGCGATCAAGGAGTATATTAGGCTTCCGAAGTGTCATTAACACTAATTTGTCTTAGAACCTTTTAGTTGAACTTGACTTGTGGCCTATTAAGTGGCTAGCTTTGAAATTGATCGAAGCTAGTTATCCTCGAGGAATATTCTTGATCGGCCGTCCGAGCGCCGTATTGAGATGTTGTCTCCAAGGATCATAGAACCCGAATACTATTCTAGGACAGGTTTTCAACCAACTCAACTTCAGAGGGGAGGGTATCACCTATCAACCTCATGCAAGCCTTTAAACCTAAGGCTATTGTTTGATTTGTTTTTGTGTGCCACATGTTTGCATCATAAACACATCATTTTTCACTACACATTTCAAGGATCAAAGAGTTTACTTTTGTTTTTGCAGGTAATGGCTCCCGCCACCAAAGATTACATCCGAATCAACATCTCAACGGTACCGTCTGAACTCAAAGTCTTGGTAGCAGAATTCCCCAGGAATGCTCAATTCACTGAAAAGCATGGTCACCTACTCCATTTGGTTACCTCAAAGTTTGAAGAAGACATGATACGGGTCCTGTTCCAGTTCTTCGACCCTGAACATCATTGCTTCACATTTCCTGATTACCAGTTGGTACCCACTTTGGAAGAATTCTCTGAATTAATTGGATTACCAATCCGAGATCAATTACCTTTCACTGGTTTAGAAAGAAAACCAAAACCTGAAGTCATTGCTGCTGCTTTACATCTGCAAAAGTCAGAAATCAAATCCAATTGGGAAACAAAGAGTGGAGTTGAGGGTTTGCTTGCCAAATTCTTACTGGAAAAGGCTCGACTACTGCTAGAAAACAAAAGTTATCCAGCTTTTGAAGAAGTTATGGCTCTTTTGATCTATGGGTTGGTTTTGTTCCCTAATTCCGACCAGTTCATAAGTGTACACATCATCAACCTTTTCCTAATTCGCAACCCGGTACCAACATTGCTGGGAGACATCCTACACTCTCTACACACTCGTACCACGAAGAAGCGAGGAACTCTCATGTGCTGTATACCACTGCTGGCTAGGTGGTTTACATGTCATCTTCCCCGATCAGTACTGAGAAATGAACAAAGAGCACAATGGTCTTACAGAATCATGTCTTTATCTCATTCAGATATCCGATGGAACAACTTCTTTCAAAGAGACATTACTATCATTGATCATTGTGGAGAATACCCTAATGTGCCACTCCTTGGCATTAAAGGAGGTATCACTTACAATCCCTCTTTAGCTCTACGCCAATTCGGATATGCAAGAAGCAACGGTCCTCATGACATGATTATCCGTGGCATTGTGTTTGATTACGAGAATGATTCTCACAGACACCGACGAAGATTCATACAGGCTTGGGACAGTGTCTATAGAATAGAAAGCAAAACTCTGGGGCAATGGAATTCTATTCCTATGGAACCCTACCTCAGATGGGTCCGTACTCATGCTCAGAAACTCCTTATGCCATATCCTGCTGTTCTACCTGTGACTATTGAACCAGAGGTCGAAGGATACGAACCTCAAGTTATTCTACACCCGGATATGCCAACTGACCTAGAAGAGTTGCAAAAATCTTGGGTTCAACTCAAAGAGGAAAGAGACACCTTCAAAGAACACTGTCAGGACTATGAGAGAAGGCTATTCGAGCTCACCAGACAGCTTCAAGAAGAACAAAGAATCAACGCATTCCTGGGGACAAAGAAAAAGCGCCCACGGGAGACCTGAAAGATCATTTATTTTATTTTCTGTCTTGTAAGCCCAAATGAGGCAAAGAAAAAAGAATAAATTGATTAACTAACGTTTGTTTCTTCTTTAACAAATCTAAACTCTAAGATCCTTGAAAACATTGCACACATGCATTCACATGCATTGCATACACATTGCATTTCATACATTGCATTCATATACATTGCATTCATATACATTTCATACACATTGCATACACATGGCATCCAGTCATACACATTTCATAACAGGTTCACATGACGGATTTCTCATCTTCTCGCTGTTTATTTCAGTCAGAAGAGATGGAATCCGAGGCAAGCATCAAGAATCTCGAAGTACAGAATGCCCAAGTTCAAGTGGCAATTCTGGAACTGGCAAAGGGGCAACAAGAGCTGAAAGCCCTGATACTCAAGAAGAAGAAGAAGCCCAAAGAATCTGCAGGCTTGAGTTACCTGAGAAGGAAGATCAAGATCCCTGTCAAAAAGATCAAAAAGCCACCAATCCCTGAAATAGTCGGTGATGGTGAACAAGAAGATAATCAAAGCAACCAGGGTTCTGCTAAACCCTCTCTCTCTTCAAATGAAGAAGAAGATCATTCTGGAGACGAACAGGATGATGACAAATACCAACAGTTGGAGGATCGTATGAAAGCTATGGAAATACAAAAAATACCTGGCTTAGATTTCAATGATCTGGGACTCGTGTCGGATGTTGTCATCCCTCCAAAATTCAAAGTTCCAACCTTTGCAAAGTATGATGGAGTTTCTTGTCCAAAACTACATTTGAGATCTTATGTGAGGAAGATACAACCTCATACAACAGATAACAAATTGTGGATTCACTTTTTCCAAGAAAGTCTGTCAGGTACACAACTCGAATGGTACTACCAGCTAGAAAATACCAAGGTTCATACTTGGGAAGAATTAGCTGCTGCTTTTTACAAACAGTACCAATACAATGCTGATCTTACACCCACTCGTACTCAATTGCGAGGCATGTCTATGGGACCAAAAGAAAGTTTCAAAGAGTATGCACAAAAGTGGAGAGATATGGCTGGAAGGGTTCAACCACCCTTATCTGATCGCGAACTAGTCGACATGTTCATGGGCACTTTAACTGGCCCATTCTATAGCCATTTGCTGGGAAGTTCATCATCAGGTTTCACTGACCTAATACTGACCGGAGAACGTGTCGAAAGTGGCATTCGAAATGGAAAAATTCAAGTAGGATCCTCCTCTGGTACTACAAAAAGGCCCATCAGAAATGAGGTCAATACAGCGCAAATTCAGACAAGTCACAAAAGTGATCAGCATCAATCTGTAGGGGCAGTTATGATCTCCGCATCTGCACCTCAAAAAGATCAACAGCCAAAATATACGCATCGACCAGATGCACCAAGAAGAACTTTCACCAAAATCAACATGCCAATCTCTCAGGCATTGCAGCACTTGCTTAAAGCGGATCTGATCACATTAAGGGGTCCTCCGAAGAATGTCAATACTTCTTCTCTGAATTATCGCCCTGATGCAACATGTGCCTATCATTCAAACTGTCCAGGACATGACGCAGATCACTGCTGGGCCCTGAAAAATAAAATCCAAGACATGATAGATGCTGGAGAAATTGAGTTCGATCCTCCAGAAACTCCAAATGTCATCACAGCACCTATGCCAAAGCATGACAAAACTGTTAATGCTATCATAGACACAGTTTACATTTATGATGTGAACGAAGTATCAATTCCACTCCTCGAAGTCAAAAGAAAGTTCATCCAAGCTGGTTACTTTCCAGGTTGTGATCCCGACTGCTTTTATTGCTCACGCCAACCCAATGGTTGTGAAAATCTAAAGATGGGAATTCAAAAACACATGGATCGCCGTATCATTATGTTTGAGAGGCTCCCTTCTATGGACATGTTGGGCAAAGTCTTTGCCAACGGGATAAGAATGGAAGACGTCTCAGTGATCTCCAGCTTACCATTCAAAATCTCTACCAAGGCTCCATTCAAACTTTCTGCTACACTCAAAGTGGCATCAGTAGTCATTGCTAGACCAACTCCATTTCCATACTCCTCAGACAAAGCTGTCCCATGGGGATATGACACTAATGTTTACATTCATGGAGTTAAGCAGGATCCCTCGACTAAAGAGGACGCAACACTAACTACTTCAGCTGTAAGTAACATTGCAGGCACTAGCAAGATCACGAGAAGTGGAAGAATCTTTTCACCAGAAATTTCTCCAAATATTGCTGCTAGTCCAATCCAGGTTCCAATTCCTATTCCAGATATCAACACTCGAGGCAAAGAGCCACTGATCGAACCAGTTCAAAATCCGGTAGAGATCACTGCTGAGGATCCATCAAAGCAAGAGATGGACGAAATATTGAAAATCATCTGCAAAAGTGATTACAATATTGTCGAACAACTGGGGCATACTGCTTCAAAAATCTCAATGTTATCTCTGCTAAAATATTCAGAAGCTCATGCTAAAGCTCTAATGAAGTTCCTTCAAGCTGCGCATGTGCCTCAAGAAATCCCAATCGACCAATTTGAGAATTGTGTCGCCAGTCTTACAGTGCCCAATGGTCTTGGTTTCTCTGATGTGGATCTAACTCCTGCTGGAAGAAATCACAACAAGGCCCTGCACATCTCTATCGAATGCAACGGCACCACTCTGTCTCATGTGCTAATAGACAATGGTTCCTCTCTAAACGTGTTACCAAAGGTAATACTGGAAAAACTTGACTTCAAAGGAGTTGTGCTACAACCAAGTGATGTGGTTGTAAGAGCCTTCGATGGGTCAACAAGAACGGTGTACGGAGAAGTTAAGCTCCCAATCAGAGTGGGCTCTCAAACTTTCGATGTTATCTTTTCCGTAATAGACGTTCTTCCAACATACTCCTGTTTACTAGGACGCCCTTGGATACATGGGGCAAACGCTGTAACTTCTACCCTGCATCAGAAGTTAAAATACCCAGTAAAAGGAAAGGTTGTCACAGTCTATGGCGAAGAAGAATATATGGTCAGTCACTTGAGCAACGACAAGTATGTTGAGATGGAGGGCGAATCCATCGAAACTCCGTATCAAGCTTTTGAGGTTGTATCTCCAGATATCTCTACCACCAAGCATATTCCTGCTACTCCAGCTACAACTATGGCTTCTCTCAAAGATGCCAAAGCCATGATTGAACAGGGTGATCGCACAGTATGGGGACAACTCCCTGATATACCCTACAAGTCCGACAAGCTAGGTCTGGGCTATAATGGTGAAAATCAAAAGAATGATCAAAATCCTCGCTCTGAAGGGTTAATATCACACTTCGCCAGCCAAGAAGTAAACGCCATTGATGATGAAGGGACATACTTGAACCACATCATTCAGCCATATCCAGACGAAATTCCACCCATTACCATGGGAATGTGGGATGCTGTGGGAGGACCAAATGACGGTTACAACTACCAGTATATCACACCTCAGAATTCTTACATTGCTCTGGAAGATCTTACTCCAACAGAAGAGGGTAATCAAAATGACGGAAGTATCACAAGTCCCGTCACTCAGCAATATCAAAATCCACCCAAAGAAGTATGGGACACGCTAGGAGAACCCAGCGGCAAATACGACTATATGGTGAAATATTCCGCTCCTCCGAGCTTTTCAACTCCCATCAAAGACATTGTCCCGACTGGATGGGACGAACAGTACGACGACAACTTCGCTCTTGAAGAAGCCAGGAAGATGCCAAACAACGAAGGTTATTTTCTGTCACAGTACACTCCTTATCAGGATGCACAAGTCTCTATTCAAAACATCATTCCTACTGCATGGGACGGCCTTATCGAGCATCTCGCTCAGCCAATAGAGGGACCTCCACCTGGATTCTCATATCCAACAAATCATCCAACTTATCCTGAGGAATTACCTACGCATTTTCCCACTAGCGGAATCAATGCTACGGAAGACGAAAAGAACAACTGCAACTGGAACAGCTGGGTGCTCCCTGCTAACAACGGTGGATTGAACAACTGGAAAGCAGAGGATGTGATCTCCTTTGATCAGGAGTAAATGCCATTTCCTGTTTTCTTTGTGTATATTGTGCAAAGATAAAAGTGGTTCCTGAACAATCGAACCATGAGCTTGAAAGCCGTGTGCCTTAGCACAACGGTCCTTCTATAAAAAGGGTTTGTCATATCATGATTATGTGCATTCAATAAAATCATGGGATGCTTGCATGTTCAAAATTTTGTGATCCTTTTTCTTTCTTTATTCGCTTTCAAATAGCTATGTTTTTCTCTTCATACACACTCACATATCTACCATGCAGATTCACATACACGCTGGATCCAGTCAATAACGACTCTGCTATTGCCCGTCATGACTTTGAAAATCCGATCTACCAAACTGAGGACGAAAGTGAGGAAGATTGTGAAGTGCCAAGAGAAATTGCAAGACTTCTAGAACAAGAAGAAAAAGCCATACAGCCTCATGAGGAGCCGATTGAGGTCATCAACTTGGGCAGTGACGAAGAAAAGAAAGAGGTCAGAATTGGGGCTGACTTAGAAAACAGTGTCAAGCAAAGACTGATTCAATTGTTGCAAGACTACGCCGAGATATTCGCCTGGTCTTATCAAGATATGCCTGGCCTTGACACGGACATTGTAGTTCATCGCCTGCCAATCAAAGAAGGAAGCACTCCGGTCAAACAGAGACTGCGAAGGAGTAAGCCTGATATGTCAAAAAAGATCAAAGACGAGGTTGAAAAACAATTCAATGCCGGATTCCTAAAAGTTGTAAGTTATCCTCCTTGGATAGCTAACATCGTGCCTGTACCCAAAAAAGACGGGAAAGTCAGAATGTGTGTAGACTACAGAGATCTGAACCGGGCAAGCCCTAAAGATGATTTCCCTTTACCGCACATCGATGTACTAGTTGACAATACCGCACAATGCAAGGTATTCTCCTTTATGGACGGATTCTCAGGGTACAATCAAATCAAGATGGCACCCGAAGACATGGAAAAAACAACCTTCACAACTCCCTGGGGAACCTTTTGTTACAAAGTAATGCCCTTTGGTCTAAAAAATGCTGGAGCTACCTACCAACGAGCAATGGTAACACTATTTCATGATATGATTCATCAGGAAATAGAGGTGTATGTCGATGACATGATCGCAAAATCCAACACCGAAGAAGAACATTTGAGTCATTTACACAAGCTGTTTGACAGACTCAAGAAATACAGATTGCGACTGAACCCGAACAAGTGTACCTTTGGAGTAAGATCCGGTAAACTCTTAGGTTTCATCGTCAGCAGTAAAGGTATTGAGGTTGATCCTGCCAAGGTCAAAGCCATTCAAGAAATGCCTATACCCCGTACCGAGAAACAAGTCAGAGGATTCTTGGGACGTCTAAACTACATAGCCAGATTCATTGCCCATATGACTCCTACTTGTGTGCCGATCTTCAAATTACTGAAGAAAGATCAAGTGGAAAGATGGAATGACAAATGCCAGTTAGCCTTTGATAAAATCAAAGAATACCTTCAAAAACCGCCAATCTTGTTACCTCCTGTGGAAGGCAGACCTCTGATAATGTACCTAACTGTGTTAGAAGATTCAATGGGGTGTGTACTCGGACAACATGACGATTCCGGTCGAAAGGAGCACGCAATCTACTATCTTAGCAAAAAGTTTACCGATTGTGAAACAAGATACTCACTACTCGAAAAAACTTGCTGTGCCTTAGCATGGGCGGCTCGCCGACTAAGACAGTATATGCTAAATCACACCACTTTCCTGATCTCCAAGATGGATCCAATCAAATACGTGTTCGAAAAACCTGCTCTCTCTGGAAGGATTGCAAGATGGCAAATGATCCTAACAGAATATGACATTCAATACACTTCGCAAAAAGCAATCAAAGGAAGTGTGGTAGCTGATCATTTAGCTCATCAAGCAGTAGATGATTATCAGGCATTGAACTTTGACTTCCCAGACGAAGACATTATGCTAGTCAATGACTACAAACAACCAGGATCCCGATGGACTATGGTTTTTGACGGAGCTTCTAATGCGCTCGGCAATGGCATCGGAGCTGTGATCATTTCCCCCACAGGAGGTCATACACCCTTCACCGCCAGATTGTGTTTCAATTGCACCAACAATATAGCCGAATACGAAGCATGCATTCTGGGTCTCAAAGCTGCAATTGATCTAAAAATCAAATTCCTTGAAGTCTACGGAGACTCGGCCTTGGTAATCTACCAAGTCAAAGGGGAATGGGACACAAAGCACCCAAATCTAATTCCATACAAAGAACATGTGTTGAGTTTGATTCCTTACTTCGAGGAGATCACTTTCGAACACATCCCACGCGAAGAAAATCAACTAGCTGATGCCTTAGCTACCATGTCATCCATGTTCAAAGTCAATTGGGACGACGAAGCTCCTATGATCACCATTTACAGGCAAGACGAACCAGCCTATTGCAATGAGATCGATACCAAACAAATACAAAGGTATCTCGAAACCCAGGAGTACCCTGAAGGGGCATCTATTAACGACAGAAAGTTTCTAAGGAGATTTGCCTCCAAATTCTTCCTAAGCAATGGAACTTTGTACAAGCGCAACCATGACTCGACTTTACTTCGTTGCGTAAACAAGAAGGAAGCAGAACAAATCATGGAAGACATACACAATGGTACCTTCGGTACTCATTCCAACGGACATACAATGGCTAAAAAGATCTTGAGAGCAGGTTACTACTGGTCTACCATGGAGACAGATTGCCATCATCATTCCAAAACTTGTCACAAATGCCAGATATATGCCGACAAAGTGCATGTACCTCCAGTTCCATTAAACGTTCTGACGGCTCCTTGGCCTTTCGCAATGTGGGGTATTGATATGATTGGAGAAATCAAACCTACTGCTTCCAACGGACATCGCTTTATCCTGGTCGCTATTGACTACTTCACAAAGTGGGTAGAGGCAGCTTCATATGCTTCTGTCACCAAGAATGTGGTAGCCAGGTTTATCAAGCACAATCTCATTTGTCGGTACGGCATCCCCGAAAGGATCATCACTGACAATGGCACGAATCTAAACAACAAAATGATTACTGAACTCTGCACGCAGTTCCAGATCAAACATCATAATTCTTCTCCATATCGACCAAAGATGAACGGCGCTGTCGAAGCCGCCAACAAAAACATCAAGAAAATCATACAAAAGATGACAGTAACCTACAAAGACTGGCATGAGATGTTACCTTTTGCTCTTCATGGTTATCGCACATCTGCGCGTACTTCAACAGGGGCAACTCCATTCTCGTTAGTCTACGGTATGGAAGCAGTTCTCCCAATCGAAATCCAGATTCCTTCCTTAAGGATCATGAAAGAAGCCGATCTAGACGAAGACGATTGGATTCAAACTCGATTCGACCAAATACACTTGATCGATGAGAAAAGACTTGCAGCTATCTGTCATGGCCAGCTATACCAAAAGCGCATGATCAAAGCCTTCAACAAAAAAGTCAAAAGTCAAGCATACCAAACTGGTGGCTTGGTTATCAAACACATCATCTTACCACAAGGTGATCCCAGAGGCAAATGGACCCCCACCTACGAGGGACCATTCATAATCAAGAAAATATTCTCCGGCGGTGCCATGTTGCTTACCACCATGGATGGCGAGGATTTCCCACACCCTGTGAATGCGGACATAGTCAAAAAGTACTTTGCTTAAAAAAAAAAAATACAGCTCGCTAAGTTGAAAACCTGAAAGGGCAACTTAGGCAAAAATGAGCGTCTCGGTGGATTGAAAACCCGAAAGGGCGATTCAGGCAAAAATTAGAGACAAAACAAATACAATCCCGGTAGGCTGAAAACCTGAAAGGGCAGCCTAGGCAAAAATTAGGGAATAAAGCATACAACTATGTCCCGCTCAGCTGCCTACTCACCGACAAGGTTCAACACCTCAAAGACACCGATCAGTCCAATCACTTTCTTCCAACAAGTGAGGGATGAGATGCTCGAAGACAGATTGGCAATAGCAGAATTGAAACTTGACTGGATCATTTTCACATAGCTATTTCTTTTCATAAATACTTTTCAAAACTTTCTGACAATTTCCTACTTCTAGGATTGTTGTCTCCCTATACTAATCCGCCTATCACGGCACCTTTTCAAAAATCAATGCAGCTTATAACTAACATTTTCATTTTTTCTGTTTTGAATACGCGAGCATCCCAATGATATTTTGAATGAACATATGCATTTGAATATGATTGATGTTTACCAGGAAAAACAGGAATAGCATTCAGGAAATGTCCCGATCATCTGGACATTATCCCATCAGAAGAAAATTACCAAGAGAAACGCATTTCTCAGCAAATTCCTCAAAAAGATTTTCTCTTCAAAAGAAGTCTTATTCCCCAGCAGGATTGTTCCAGATTACTATCTTCAGAAGGTGTGATCCCCGCACCCGGACTTGGTCAGATAGTGCATCGGAGGATTATGCATTTTCCTCATTCCCATTTGAAAGGGCATCAGAACTTCCAGTTACCTTTGGTTCCCCAAGCAGTAGTCAAAGATCCTTCAACGGGATACCCGGGTTCTCAAAGAATTTCCCCAGACGAGGGTACTCAAGCAAGACAAAAGATCATCAACGATCACAGTCCAGCTGACTAGTGGGAATTTATTTTTCCAACTAGAAGCTTGACACGCATCACATTCACATTCATACATTCATACATTCATACATTCATACATTCACATATTCATACATCATACATCATGCATCATGTGCATATTCATACACAACGTAACATGCATATTTCTCCGGGAATATCTCACATTTACATGCATCATAAACGTTGCATATCACTAACTTGATTTTTCAGGTAGGCAGATATCTTCAACAAAGATGTTCTCAATCACATGCCGTGTTCACCTGAATTCCATGAACGGTTCTCTCAGATATAATCAAGCCAAAGATTCATTCTGATTACTTACCAACTCAAAAAACAAGCATCACAGATCAAAGTTGATACCTCAGACGGTTCCAGAACGATCTAACATCACAGATCAAAGTTGATACCTCAGACGGTTCCAGAACGATCTAGCATTACGGATCTAAAGCGATACCTCAGACGGTTCCACAACGATCTAGCATTACAGATCTAAAGCGATACCTCAGACGGTTCCAAAACGATCTAACATTGCAGATCTAAAGCGATACCTCAGACGGTTCCAGAACGATTTAACATTGCAGATCTAAAGCGATACCTCATACGGTTCCATAATGATCAACTTCCAAAATCTAAATCGGAAAAAACTTTGGACAAGTTCCGTAGCAATCATCCTCCAAGACTTAAAGCGGTAACCTTGGACGGTTCCGAAACAGTCAACACAAAGACTTTCAAATCCTTCATCAAGATATAATCAACAGATTCATTCTGATGAACAAACCATCAACACATTGTCCAGGTGGCATCCGAAAGCCCATCTCAGGTAATGTTTCAATCTGCCAACAACATTTCACAGACAACATTCAAATGCAACTTCCAACATCTCTGCTGATCAAGGTAAGTGCAAATTTTCAGGGCATCTATTTATTCAATCATCTTCTACCCTCAGATTTCAGACAATCTCTTCAGGTTTAAGAAGATTGAATAGGGGCAACTGTTATACCCCAAAATTTGCCCACATATTTTTCAAAGAAAACTCCAATCTGAAAATTAAGGGTCTCATATAATCATGGATTTTTATTTCAACAAATATCCTGACATATGAAATACTTAGTTTTTAGAATTTTTCTTATACAGTAATTTGGCTTGCAGTTGAATTTATTCTTACGCAAACACCAAATACTGTTTATTACTTCACACATGCTATTTATTTATTTACAGATAAATAGTACTGACACAATTGGTACAGAGTTAAATCTTTTTGCAGGCGCAGAATCAGGAAACTCAGACTGTACTGGTAACAAGTAGATTATTATTATCTTTTGTTTCCCACTAATTTTTGTACTATATTCCATTATTTTCAAAAATCTTTTCAAATCTCTTTTTCAAAAATCAAATCTCTCTTTTTTCCAACACTATCTCCACTTTCTTTCAAATCTTACTTCCACTCAAATTTTCCTTTTGTACGGAATCACGCTATTCCCCAACGTCTCTATCCTTCTTTCCATTCTATAAATACCTCTCATTTTCTTCCATAAAATCTCACATCAAATTCTAACTCATCTTTCAAATTCCTATCTCATATCCATCTCCTTTTCTTCCCTAACAAGAATGGCAAAATGGATAGAGACACTGCTTCTTACAGTCGTCACCATTGCTACGGTGATCACAACTTTCTTCTGCCTACACAGTCCTGAGAAGTGTGGACCTGCAATGGTTGCACTCCCACTCCTCTACATGTTATTAATCATAGCATGGTTCGTCAACCGTCATTTTTAAAATTTGTCGTGTTTCTTATTTTCTTAAACGTACCGTTTATTCGTCGTACTTTTCAATATAGTATGTAATATTTATACTGTCAGTATTAAATGTTGTACTAGTTGTCATAATATTGCTTAATTACTAAGATAATATTTTGTGTATTTTCTGCCAGCCAAATATTTCTATTTCTGTGCATTAAATAATTTTCAGGTTATTATCGGTAATTTTGCCCGCATACCGTAAATATCAGTTATTTATTATGTTTCTGTTTTCTAACAAGTCATGTAAATAAATTTTCATGCTTCACACCAAACAAAAACAAAAATAACAACAAAAAAAAAAGAAAATTAACTTTGACGGTTGATTTTTCACTTTAACTGCTGCTTCAGTACACGAACAGTCGGTTGACAGACAAACTGCAGACAGTACAATTCACAGTGATTTGTACAATCAATCAAATCAATCATTCACAATTCAAATTTCCAAGATTTTTGTGTTAGAAGTCTTCTGAATATCACATGATTAGCAGAAACTCAACACTGCACAAAAATCAGGTACGCTTAACTGCCTCCTATACAGACAGTCCCTAATCAGGGTTTTTCTTGTTTTAACAGGAGCAACAAGTTTTGAGAGCTCAAATGGATTTCATATACATCCATACATCTCAAAGTACCATCATACAAATTTTCAAACTTCAATTCACTCAGACGCACCGTCAGCAGCTCAAACAGTCAACAGACGACCCGTTTGACCAAAAAAGTCAACTGACAGTCAAAAATGAAATTTTTTGTCAAAGTCCATATTTTGTCAAAGGATTCAACATTTGATCATTGGATGATCACAATTCATCAAGGAAAGATCAAAAATCAACAAAACCCTAAGATTCAAAATTAGGGTTTTTGCCTGAAAAGTCAACTCAACTTTGACTGATCATAACTCTCTCATCCTTCATCCAAAAAATGTCAACCAAAGCTTGTTTTGAAGGAAATTCAATTATCTTTCAAATGCCATTGATCCCATGGTCATTGGATTCACCATTTGAAAACTATGGCCAAAGACATTACAGGTCATTTTCAAAATCAACAAAAAGACACTTTTTTCAAAAGGACACACAAGGAGAACCAAAAATCATTTTGATATGAGACCAAAGACATTGGTTAGAGGACTCTTTGAGGTTTCCAAAAAGTGCAAGATCTCCTTCATATGACAAAAATTGAAGGATTTACACCTTGTTGAAGTTGGCTAAATTTTGGGAAAATGCATGAAATCAACATTGCTCAAAAATGTTTTTTTTCCAAAAGATGCCAAGTTTTTATGGTCCAAACATCTTTGCCATGTTACTATGGGCCTCCCACGACCAAGACAAAGCCCACATCATTTTTCTCCATTTTTTTTGATTTAATTTTATCATTTAAGATTAAATTAAAAAGGAAAAAAAGAAGGATAAATCATAGCTTATTTTCTAAGCTAAAAGCTCACACATGTGGCTTAATTATGCAGCAAGAAAGCTGCAAGGAAAGGCTAAGGAAAGAGCAAGCCAAGGTTGCTTGAGTTCCAAGCTTGAAAGTCAAAATTCAACAAAGGCAATCATTGCTTTTAGCTTCAAATTTAAGCACTCCAAGGCCTATAAATGAAGCTGCATATTTCACAAACAAGAAGAGCAAAAAAAAAAGAGCCAAAGGGACACACAAAATATAGCAAGAGTATAGCCAAGAAATATCAAAAATTCTCTCAAATTTCCATAACTTTGTAAAATTTCAAATTCAATTCTCCAATCAATATTAATACATACCAAGCTTTCTAATCATCTTATCAAATATCATAGAGTAAGATTGAACTCTAAATATAGGCCCATGAGAGTCGTATAGTGCATACAAGTGTTCTTCATGTATATATGCATTAACTTTCGTTTTCATATTTGCAATTAATTTCCATACAAACTAACCATCCTAACATGTTTATGGGGACATATATGGGTGATCTGGGCCTTGACATAATAGTTCCCACGTGAGAATCACTCAACACCATTAATGGATGTTCATGCATGCTTAAACTTTAATACCTTCGAATCTATAGCTACAAGCATCAAACAAAGAAACTAATACCACCAATGAACTCAGGGCCTCATGTTTAGTGGATCTGGGTTGCTTTCATGTGTTGCTAACGTGTATTTTTTGCAGGTTCAGAAGCTATAAAAAACTGCACGATTTATCGTAAAAATAGAGGGGGTTTAAAACCCCCGCTATCTGTTTGAAAAAATGAATGAGACGGAGGTTGAAGACGACCACGCGTCCAAGCGTGGTTCGTCAGTCAAGGCTGACTTTTCCCTCCGCTCACGTGGCTCTTCATCATTGGAAGGTCAACCAGTCTCCCATCCACGCGTGCACATGTGGGCCCCAGTCAGAAAGTTTGAATTCTCCTTGAATTCAGTACATGTTCCCTACCATCATATCATGCACCTACAAATCTGGACTCTTGATCTCATCAATCTTACCATCCAACGCACCATAACACACAGCCACACCATGGACTCTCACTCAATCACTACACCAGATCAGTATCCCTTTTTATTTTTATTTTATTTTCTATTTTATTTTATTTTCTTTGCAAAATTAATTTAAAATAGCTTAAAAATTCAAAAAATTCCACAAAAAATATTTTAAACTTCTAAAATAACATATTATTTTCTGAAATAAAAATATTTTACTTTTCTTCAAAATTTTAATATTTTACATAATTAATTAGTATGTATTTATATATTTGCTTATTAATTATTTTAATTAGTCAAAAAATCATAAAAAAAATTGTTCTTTATATTAAATATTGTTTATATATCATAAACTAATTTTGTACATATTTAGGATAATTTTCTCTTTAAGTTTTAATTATTTGTGTAATTATTTAAATAATTATGTTTTAATTAACTTAAAAAATCCAAAAACAATTTCAAAAATTCCAAAAAAATTAGTTTTGCTTTAAAATTAATTGACAAATGTTTTGTACATATTCTAAACTTATTTGCTAGGTTTAATCATATTTCCATCTTTTTTCTTTATTTTAAATTAATTAATAACGCATTAATTATATTTAAAATAAATCACAAAAAATCCAAAAAAACATGCCTTTTATTTCTTGCAATTTAAAGTTCCTAGATAAATGTATAGGATGTCAAATTCATGTAAATAGGTTAGTTTACGTTTCCCGCAAAATCGATGTAATAGTGTAGATTTACTTTCCGCACTTTACATTTCCGCATTTTAATTTCCAGCACCCATATAAACTGCGTGTATGTCAAAGATAAAATTGTACCGTCAGATCACTAACTTCAAAGATAAATATCTGAATTCAATCACAATCACATTTGCACCTCCTAGGGTAACCCCTTTTCACTCTTTTCAAAATCAAAGTTACATTTCTACTGTTTCGAGTACAAAATCGAACCTTTTGTTTATATCCGACGAATGGATAGATTTTTAAAGGGAACAAGGATAAAGACCTCCTAACTCAGGGTAGACCTCCTAGTTTGCTTGCTCAAAATCAAAACAAACAAAATTCTCATACACTGTTGTTTTTCTTAAAACGAATTTTCCAAAAGACAATATTTTGTATACATCCAAACACGGATCATTACAAAATTAACGATCTTTTCAAAACATCTTTCGAAAGATAAACAAGCATTTGTATATATCCGCACAAGGATCATTACAAATTCTATTTGCAAAGGTATTTCAAAAACACAGGTAAAGCATTCCGAATCAATTGAAAAGTAAAGCAAATGAGCTAAGCAAACTAAAGAGCCCATGGATAACCATGGATACAAAGGGTGCTAACACCTTCCCTTTGTATAACCTACCCCCTTACCCAGAATCTCTCAAAGGTCTTTTTTCTGTTTCTTTTATAAACCTTTCCTTCATTGGATAAAATAAAAGGTCGGTGGCGACTCTGTAAACTTTTTCAAAAGTGACGCGAAAGCGTCCGATCGACAAAAAAGAGTCAGTTCACGTATCCCACCCACGGAGGGGTATGGCCCGAAAGGACGGTCCACACGTGTAGTTTTAAAAGATATTGAATCCACAGGGACTATGAATCGATCTACCATTATATAAAGTTACTCTGTAAAGCTAAGGCTAGTGATATTTTAATTATGTTTTAGGGGGAAATAAGACTTAGATCTAGATAAAATATTGAACGACGAATATCGGTATGTAATTCATCAAACTTAGGGAATCCGAAGTTCCACTGGCCTGGTTTTTAATCTAACAAAAATCCTTCATTAAAACCGTTAATATAAAAGTTCTCTTCTCAAACTCTCGTTCTGTTGAATCAGACTATGATTCTAACTCGTAATGTATGCTCTCGCTATCCCATTAGATTTAAAACCACTTTTTGAAAATAACAGAATTAATAGAATTCCTTTTTCAGCAAATATTATTCATTTAAAAACCCTTATCTCAAACTCTCGCTCTGTTGACTTAGATTATGCTAGTGATCCCTAGCGTACGCTCTTATTGTCCTGCTAAGTATAAAAACACTTTTTAAAAATCAATAAAAATCCAATTAGTTTTAATACGCTCTCGCTGTCCTTAAAACTAATGTCATGTGTTCACTATCTGGTTAAATATCTCAAACTCTCGCTCTATTGATTTCTAACCTTAGTCCAGTTTTTAAATCTCAAACTTTCGCTCTGTTGATTTTCTAACCTTCTAATAAATTCAATTAGATACTAAAACAAGAAAAAGTGATTTTCGATAAAATAATATTTAGGCTAGTTTATTTCAAATCCCTTTGGCTAGATTAAGTTACATACCGACACCTGATTAATTTAGCTAAACATACTTATTAAATTAAACATGCATGAACAATCATAGTTCGTATATTTAGACATATTGAATAATTTATAAGCAAGAAATATAAAACTATAAATTAAATAAATGATAGAAACCTGAAAATAATACTTGAATTAATTCTTGAACTTGAAATGCTTGAACATTCCACCACAAACTGGTTGGATCTGTTCCTTAAGATTCTTCGATTAAATAATAATAAAAACAAGGAAATAAAATACTATGATCTAACGTAAGGTTAGATCTAGTCAAAATACACAATAGTTTCCGGTGTAGAAACTATTGTGAGAAAATAAATATATGCCTAGTCTATAAAAAAGAGAAGAAAAATAACAAATGGAAATAAGCTTCAATGCTGGAAAAATAATGCTAGAATTGAAAGTTGATGGCTGGGACAAAAGATCGTCCAACCCCCTTTTACATGAATACTCCCCTCTTTATATAGTGAGAATTGTTGGAAGTTATCATGTGAGAGGTAGTGGAGATAGTGGAGATCATGGTCGGAGAAGTTGACAAAATATAGGAAGACTTGGTTTTAGCTATTTGACTGGAGAAAATATAGGAAAGAGTGGCAAAGTGGGCGACGTGGCAAGTAAATGGAGGCGGGCACCTCAAGAACCTTGGAGACGGACGTCTCCTTTTCTTGGTGGGCCCCTTTTAGCTTGGGGTGGACGCCTCCTTTAATTGAGAGGTTGGGCGCCTCACTTGCTTCGTGGGTTGGGCTTGCTTCCAATATTCTTCATTTCAATTTCTTCTATCTCTTCCTTTTCTATTTAGACCTCCATTCTTTTATTTAGATTTTTGAACGATTTCTTCTCGATTTCTTTCCTTTCCTCAACTAGTCTTCAAATATCCTAAATATCTGAAACAATAAAAATACCGACATAATACTAAAATAAAATGAGATAATTAAAAGAAAATACAAACATTATTTATGTAAATCAAATAAAATATACTATATAATTTCGTGTTATCACCTGCTCCCTTTTGGTAGATGTAGTTAGGAGGGCACGTGAACTGGTCATTCTGACGTACTTGATGTGGTTCACTCGACATGTATGGATAACACCCCACATGATGTCTTCCCTAGATTCTTGGAGTCACATTATAAGGTGTCACATCCTCGGTTGGTACCACCCCCTCAGGATGAGAATAATGTAGTGTTGATTCCTATCTATGAAGAAGGATCGTCAGATCCCATGCTATTACATATTCCACATGAGCTTCATCGTTATCCGCAACAATTAAGGGGTATTGAGGACGACCATGAGTTTGCAGGTATATTTAGAGCATTATGTTATGCTCATGGTGAACATTACCATGATTGTTGTATTACTATTTGAAGATTTATGTATGACTATTTTGAGATTTATGTAAGAATCACAAAACCAATTCTTAAGGGTGAAATCACAAAAAATATTCTTAAGGGGGGGAAACAAAACTCACCCTATTGGTAGGGGCATCGTATATTTAACCCTAAAAAAATTATGTCAAAATCAACCAACATAAATATATAACTACCTTTGGTTAACAAAACCAATTCAATAAACATATACGATAGGTGAATGGGATGGCGTCGTAGGAAAGAAAGTTATAATAGGATACCCTACATAGACAAGAATGACATTATATTTATTTTTTATCATATAACCCACATCAGGTAAAGTGATTTGTTTCTCTTGTGGTTGAGGCCCCAAACATGAAATCCTCAAAGATTATCTCACTTCTGATAATCGATCTCCAAATAACTTCTCTTAGATATTTGATATTTTTTCAATTCATTATCCAAGTCTCAACAAACCATGGACCAACCATCCTCTTCATATCCGTGCAATGATGCAATAACCATATACCCACAATTCCCATTTGCTTCAACATCAACTATATCATCAATATATGGCCTAAAATGTTAAAAAAAAAATTAGTAATGTATTAATTTAGAGTTGATCGCTTCTTATAATGTCGTTTCCTTGGTGATTTTTGAGAAGATTGTGATAGTTGTGTACATGGTTTCTTTGATGATCTTTGAGAATCAGAGTATGTTTGGTCAACATGGTCATGATATGAATAGTCCTACTAAACTTCACACCCCATTGATTTCTTCCCTTTATTTTCCATTCCTCTTTTGGTTTTTATTTTTTCAAGTGGTAGGCACATTGAAGTCATAATGGGGTAAGCAACTTCACACACTCTACTTTTTAATGCTCTTTTTATTACAACATTCAAAGACCTTAACCTTCTCCACAATGTTTCTATTAAACTTGTCATGTCCACCTATAATTCATCATCCATGTCAACATCTTGTTGACCTTCCATGCACAACATCCTTCAAGAACTCTTCGATAATTAGTCTTAAAGTATCTCTTGATACCTATCCACGCAAATGTAAATAATATGAATTAGTGTGCGCGTGCTCGACCTCATAAAAACTATTTTTAAAAGAAGCTCATATTTTTCCCAATTATAACTTCAAGTTGTTGTTCATAGCCTCCCAACATTTTCACAAGTCACATATACTGGTTTCCAACAGCTGCTTTAGTTTGAAATGAGCATACAACCCTAAAATGAAAGAAAGCATCAAATAAGGTAGACTAAAAATAAAAAACTAAAAATACTTAAAAGATGTACCTATTAATCAAGGTTTTATCCAAATGTAGAACTCGGTTGATCCATACTCCAACAAATTTATTCATGTAAGGAATTAACCATGTGTCTTTAATATAATCAATGAAGTCAACATAATCAGCACGTACTTGCTTAAGTTTTTGTAACCACTGATAATACTCCACCTCATTATTAGCACATACAAGTTCCATCCATGGGTTTTCTATTGCCTCTTTCATATCATTCACAACATATTGCTTTCATCTTGCTTTAACATTTTTGTTAATGTGATATCGGCAAAGAAAATAAATACGTACTTGGAAACACAACTCCAACTACTTTCATCAAAGCAAGATCTCTATCTGTTTGAATCACTGGTGGTATAATATCTTTCTTCCTAAATTTTTTTAGCTTATCACATACCTAGCAAGAGTTCTTCGTCTGCTCTGATTCCATACAGGAAAATGCAATAGCAAATGTCAACTCAGTCAAATTCATACCAATAATTTCAAGAAAAAAGGTTGTTTGTACTTGTTTTTCTTGTATGGGTTATCCATAATCAACACACTAGGAAAACTATTCAACAACTTCACTGAATCTTGGTGTGGCCAAAAAATATCTCTCACAACATCTATGTCATCTCTTCTTCTACTCCTAAAAACATGATTTGCATCATCCATAATAACAGTCATGATTACGTGTTTTTACTAGAAAATTCGGATGAAAATTTTGAAATAATGAGAAAAAGTTATGACAAAGTGTGAAGAATAGAGAAAAAACTATAAAGAGTGGAAGAATTGTGACGTAGAAAAATTCCAAAGAAAATGAGAAGAAAAAAAGAAACTTTTCCCTTGGATTACATGCACACGCGATGCATTCCATCACGGTGCGGTGAAGGTCTCGTAATGGCGCGATGTAGTTCTCATCATGGCGCATTGTTGCTACAAATTCTGACACGCGTTACAACTTTAAATAGGGAATGCTGGCTAATTTTTTGAGGGCTCTGAATTTGATAGAGAAAGTGATGGTTTGGAGTACCAAGTGAAGATTTTGAGGGTTTTGGAAGCCATTGAACACCTTGATCTTCCTTGAACTTCATGTTTTCTCTCTCTAAACTCATGGTAATTGTTATAATCATTATGAGTAGCTAAATTCTTTAGATTAGGTCTTTTTAGACAAACCTTCTTATACTTTGAATCATATGGCTGTTTCAAGTTAATTGAATTATTTTATTTTATTTTTATTACTTAATTGTTCTTGATCTTAATGCTTTTTATGTTTTGATGATTGCATGAATTGATGTGATATGAGTTGGGATTTATGACCATTAGACTACCGATACGATCCGGGGAAATCATTGAAATTAGTAATTAACTAGAAATAGATAATTATAAGTTATGGCTTTTGAACTAATGAACTTATAATGCCTAATTTAATGTTGAATTGGCCTAAGGAATTAGGGAATTATTGTGTAGATTAGTGAGTTGTACACCAAGGAATTGGGTGCAGCGGCCGTGTTAATTTTTCGTAATACTTTAACATATTATAATTTTGAGTAATGCAGAGTTCATTAACAAGTATAAGTATGGGAGTCAAAAGAAGATCTAATCGCCTTTGGTTATTATTTTCAACTTCGTTAGTTTCTTGTTTTTATTCTCGAGCTGAATAACTCTGAATTCCCCATGTTATTTACTTTAATTACGTAGTTATCTTGTTAAATCTTACAATCCATATGGAGACGAAATTTATTTTATTACTTTGACGAGACTAGTACACTTGCTAGAATTATCATCAATCCATCAACTTAAACACATGTTGTAGCTCGGTTATAGGACCTCTAATCTCTTTTGTTAATTTACTCTTATGTTTATATATTTGTGTCATTTGAGTAACATTCTTTGAATCCCGCTCTTGCAAAGAAGGTGATCGGTAAAATAGCAAGTGTACTATTTTTACGAAGTAGTAATAAAAGGTTAAAAACCACGTATCGATCTCGAGGACTGCGTTTGAATATAAGTTTTATAATTATTCAATTAAACAAAAAGTCAACGGGTGTTTATGATTGAGTTATAATTTCTAAATTTAAAATAAAAATAGCAGAAAGTAAATTTAAGCCTTTTTCACTGATATGAGTAAATGCCAAGGTAAGGTGTGTAATTTGCTCTGTAATAACCCTGAATTCTTATTTGAGATCTTTTCAACAAGTTCATGCTATTCAATTACTAAATCTTTAGAGTGTTTGCCCCTAAATCCTTATTGGGCAAACCTTTGGTTTTTCATCTATAAACCTAAGTCCTTAGAGCTAACAGATAAAACCAAGCTTGTTTTCTATCAAGAATTCTTAGTGACCATAGGGTATCCCTAGTCCTAGGTGATATCTACTATGGTTCAATTGAATACAAACCTTAACAATTGCGAGCCGGCGAATTGTTAATCACAGAACAATCTTTATTGGTCCGATAAAGAAGGCATTAAAAATAGTATAAAATTGAATTGAATAACATAAACATGAAGTCGATCAAATCAGAATATCAAAAGTCATTACAAACCATATCAGGGACACCCCCCTAGCATTGGGGGGTTTAGCTACTCATATTGTTCAAAAGAAATTCAAAAGTATCAAAGTTAAACATTACAGATAATTGGAGAATTTGTGATCTTCAATTGCTCTTGCTCATGAATGATCTTCCTTCTCCAATAATCTCATACGTTGCTCTGCTTCAGACTCAATTCCTTTGGTTGTGTAAAAGATACCCCTTCTCTTCTCAATCCCTCACTATATATTGCAAACCCTTCTTTTTAAGTCGTAAAGTCCAAAACGCCCTTCTGGATCACTTTTTGAGTAAAAATCATAAAAACTTGAAAATCTGCGTAACAAGCCAACACGGGTCGTGTTGGGAAACACGGGTGCCCGTGTTGGCCCTCTGGATCCCTAAAAAAAAACAACTTGCGCTCAGTAGAAGCAACACGGGTCGTGTTAGGCAACACGGGTGCCCGTGTTGCACCACTGCTTTTTCCACTTCTTCTTTCCTGACTGCCCAGCAACACGGGTCGTGTTCCTCAACACGGGCGCCCGTGTTGCACTGCTGATATTCTCTTTTCTTCTTTCTTTTGCTCTTTACCTCCGACATTTCTTGCACAGGGTCGCGTAAAGAATTTCCTAGATCTGAAGTACCATTGAACAACCAAACCAACGCATAAAATGGGAAAATAAACTCGAAAACTAACAAACGGATAAAACTTGCAAAAACAAACAAACTTGCTTAAACAGATTAAAAAGACTATACTATGACATTAAGCAGTGCAGAATACCTGGATTATTATCAGGAAAGTGACAAAGACATAGTGAGAATCGTGACCGATCACAACCCCAAACTTACTTCATTGCTTGTCCTCAAGTGATGCTCGAGAAACTAGCAAGGATCCCCCAATTTATCCACAGATATCGTACCACAGTACTGCTGAGATCTTTCGCAACTTTCTTTTTGTTGGCCTTTCAATTGATTCCTTCTTCTCTGAATTTAGCGATTCAGCCATACTTCCACAATGAGATGTCTCTTTACCTGTAAGCTTATTCACACTCTCACCAAAACTCTCGGGTTAAAGTGTTTTCACTCAAAGATCAAGGCATGCAAAGTCAGCTCATAGGTTTGTATAACATTTATCTTCATCTCCTACACACAAGAAACACACTTTTTGAGGTCTTTTACGGTTGTAACGGGGCTAAGGGACAAGGTGGGATCAACAAACAAATGGGAGAACTAGTGGCTTTTGGCTTAGAATCAGAGTTATTATCTCGCTCACTGTGTTAGTATGGAGTTCACAATTACCAATGTCGGGCACCGTTTCTTAAGATCCTTCACTGACTACTCATGTATTTCTTTGAGCATCTCTTTTCCTTTGCATTTTTATTATCAGATCAAATTCTCCTATAGGTAAGTGCCCCTTTTTGTATTTATCATTTCTTTTTCTCTCCTTTTTTTTTTCTTTTTTTTTGGTTCTTTTGCACTTACCTACTTTTCTGCTTTCGGTGTACCGACCCCAAACTTAAATTGTTTCACAGCTTGCAACCATAACAACTCTTATCTAAGCAGGGTGAGGAAGTGTTTGGGTTATTGGTTAATTCATGCATGTAATCAAACAAACAAAAGGCTGTATGGCTCAAACGGGGTGAACAAGGGATAACGTGAAAAGGTTAGCTTGAAAGGCTCAAGTGTAAAACAAACAAGTGCCTCAGTGTGTAAACATGTGCATAGGAAATTCCAACAAATACTTACACAAACCAAAAGTGACGATGACATACCTGACAACTCTCATGATGATTTTTGTATTTGGCTTTTTATAATCCTCACCATGTTTGGTCATGCTTACAGGATCCAGGAACACTTCTTGTGTGGTACAACCTTATCGCCTCATCAGTCTTACAGGTCTATCGTCCGGTCCAAAGCTTAAAAGTGTGTCCGATCATTAAGCTCAACAGTACCAACTCTTTGGGGTTCCTTTCATCACTGTGAGGTGCAATTTGGTTCACTATCTCAGGTTCTCATCACTTGTCCTGCTAACAATATCAACATCCTGCACTGACATGTCATAGCTAACACACAAACTAAAATAAAGTACTGATAAATTTAAAAGAAATACGAACTAATAATGAAAATGAAAAGAAAATACTGAAAACAATAAAAGACTCCCCCCACACCTGAACGAAACATTGTCTGCAATGTTTTTGCACAAGCATGAGAGGTACATACCGGACCTACTGAGGAGGGGGTGGAAATTGCAACATCAGGCGTTGCATCATCTCGTGCATATCAGTGATCATTATTCCTTGACGGGTCTGCTCTTCTCCCTGCCGGGTTTGCTCAGTTCGCAGATGCCCAATTTCAGATTGGACCCATTCCCATTGATTCGGAGCCATAGAGGATGCTCCTGAACCATAAGTATCAAAATGAGAGGGCTCCTGTGGAAACTGATGGTGAGTCGGGTCGTCGCCGTCTCCTTGATTACCTGCATCAAAATCAACATCTTGGTCGTCTCCTGGTGGGAATGAGCTTCCTTTTGACATGGTTCAAATATCGTTGATGATGCTTGGGATCCTCAAAGAGAATGTCATGAGGGTTGGATTGGCGGACCGGCCTTTTTCTAGTGCCTGCAGGTTCAGCGACTTGCTTGCCCGTGTTGGTTCTTTTCTTTGGTGGCATGATTGGTACCTACAAGCAAAAATTGCAAAACGAAAAAAAATGAAAGATTAGAGGAAAAAGATACCGTAGGGTTGAAGAGGGTGAGGAGAGGAACAAGTTTTGTGAAGGTCGATGTGGGTTTGGAGTAGTGTAGAAGGAGAAGTTTGGAGCTTTGAGATTTGTTTTAATGGAGTTTTAGGTTTTTGTGAGGGAGAGAGAGGTTGAAGAAGAGTGTTTATGAGAGAGAGAGAGGAAATAAAATAATAAAAAGAAGGATGAAAACGAATCTGATTGGATGGAAAAGAGGTGGGAAGGGTGGGGTACATGGGCCCATTTTAAAAAAAAATTTAAAAAATTTCACGCACAGGCAACACGGCCCGTGTCGCGCCACACGGCCACCCGTGTTGCCTCACTGATTTATTTTTTCTCCTCCCAGTAGACGCAACACGGCCCGTGTTGTGTAACACGGCCACCCGTGTTGCACCCCTGTTTTCACCCTTTCTCTCTTCTTTTTTTTTCCATTTTTCGCCTGGGGCAACACGGCCCGTGTTCCACAACACGGCCACCCGTGTTGCACCCCTGGTTCCACTTTACCAAAAAAATCTTCTTCAGTTTTTCTTGTTTTTCCTCACCTTGTGACCACCACTAGGATCAGCTTTTCCTGAAACATTAAAAAGAAACAAAACACACATAAAACAAAACAACGAAAATACGTTAGAAATATCCGTGGGTTGCCTCCCACGAAGCGCTTCGTTTAACGTCGCGTGGCTCGACGATCGTTCATCTTATCCTGTAAGACGAACACTGTGAATCAGACCACTTTCTTGTCCTTGATAATAAGGCTTCACACGCTGTCCATTCACTTTAAATGTATCCCCGTTGGTTTGATTTTTTAATTCTATTGCTCCATGAGGGAATACTTTATGAATTAGGAATGGTCCTGACCATCGTGACTTTAACTTTCCAGGGAAAAGTTTCAACCTGGAATTAAACAGCAATACCAATTGACCTTCCCGCAGTTCCTTTTTCTGTATCCGCTGATCATGCCATCTTTTTGTTTGTTCCTTGTAGATTTTGGCATTCTCGTATGCTTGATTGCGGAACTCTTCCAGTTCGTGAAGTTGAGTTGTTCGAGCTTCACCGGCTTTCAGAAAATCACAGTTTAGGAATTTGGTGGCCCAAAATGCTTTGTGTTCGAGTTCAAGCGGTAGGTGGCATGCCTTTCCATACACCAATTGATACGGAGACATACCTATCGGGGTCTTGTACGCTGTTCTGTATGCCCAGAGAGCATCATCTAACTTGGTCGACCAGTCTTTGCAAGAGGCACTAACAGTTTTTTCTAGAATTTGTTTTATTTGCCTGTTAGAAACCTCGACTTGCCCACTTGTTTGAGGATGATACGGGGTGGCGATCTTGTGTTTCACATTGTATTTTTTCAACAAATTCTCCATTAGTTTATTCAAGAAATGAGTACCTTCATCACTAATTAATGCTCTGGGTACTCCAAACCTAGAGAAGATGTTATGCTTGAGAAGAGTCACCACCACTTTCGCATCATTGGTGGGCAAAGCTACAGCTTCCACCCACTTTGATACATAGTCAACTGCCACCAAGATGTAATTCTTCCCGAAGGATGGGGGAAACGGTCCCATAAAATCAATCCCCCATAAGTCGAACAGTTCCACTTCCAACATAGCATTCTGAGGCATCTGATTTCGCTTTGAGATGTTACCTGTTCTTTGACACTTGTCACATTCTCGAACAACATGGTGAGCATCCTTAAATAAGGTCGGCCAGTATAACCCAGATTGTAAGACTTTCGCAGCAGTTCTATCTCCACTAAAGTGTCCCCCATAGTCTGAGTCATGGCATGCTTTTAATACATCCCTTTGTTCCTCCTCTGGTACGCACCGTCTGACCAACCCATCTATCCCTTTCTTGTATAGGAAGGGGTCATCCCATAAGTAGAACCTGCAATCATGAAGAAACTTTTTCTTGCGGTTAGAATCAAAATCTTCTGGAATTACCCCACCTACCAGATAATTTGCATAATCGGCAAACCAAGGTGCACCAACAACAGCAAGGATATGTTCATCTGCGAATTCATCCTTTATTGGGCGTTTTTCCTCTGTTTCCTCGATAGGTGACATTCGAGAAAGATGGTATGCGACTGTGTTTTCACACCCCTTTTTATCACGAATCTCCACATCGAACTCCTGAAGGAGTAAGATCCATCTCAGGAGCCTTGGCTTAGAATCCTGTTTGGCAAAAAGATACTTCAAAGCAGCATGGTCAGTGTAAACAATAACTTTGGAACCCAACAGATATTGCCTGAATTTATCAAAGGCATAAACAACAGCTAGCAACTCTTTTTCAGTTGTTGCGTAATTTATCTGTGCAGGGTTTAAAACATGACTAGCGTAGTAAATAACATGTAACAATTTGTCCCTACGCTGTCCTAGAACCGCCCCTACTGCAATGTCACTTGCATCACACATGATCTCGAAAGGTAGAGACCAATCTGGGGCCACAACAATTGGTGCCGAAACTAGTTTTTTCTTAATTGTTTCAAATGCTGCGGCACACTCTTTATCAAAATTAAAGACCCTGTCCTTAACCAACAGAGTAGTTAAGGGTTTAGCTATTTTAGAAAAATCTCTTATGAACCTGCGGTAGAAACCCGCATGCCCTAAGAAACTTCGAATACCTTTCTCATTCATTGGTGGCGGTAGCTTTGATATGACTTCTATTTTTGCTTGGTCAACTTCTATTCCTTTGTGGGAAATTTTGTGACCCAACACTATACCTTCACGCACCATAAAGTGACACTTCTCCCAGTTGAGGATCAAGTTGGTCTGTTGACATCTTTCTAACACAAGAGCAAGATTAGTTAAACAATTATCAAAAGACTTACCAAAAACTGAGAAGTCGTCCATGAATACTTCCATATGCTTTTCAAGCATATCATAAAAGATGGCTTGCATGCATCTTTGAAAAGTAGCTGGAGCATTACATAACCCGAATGGCATCCTTCTATATGCAAAAATACCAAACGGGCAAGTGAAAGCTGTCTTTTCTTGATCTTCTGGTGCGACCGCTATTTGATTATACCCCGAATAACCATCGAGGAAACAATAGTAATCATGACCCGCTAACCTTTCTAGCATTTGGTCTATGAAAGGTAACGGGAAGTGGTCCTTTCTTGTCGCCAGATTCAGCCTTCTGTAATCGATGCAAACTCTCCATCCTGTTACTGTCCTTGTAGGGATTAACTCATTTTTCTCATTTTTTATTACCGTGGTTCCTCCCTTCTTCGGCACTACATGTACAGGACTCACCCAAGCACTATCAGATATCGGGTATATCATCCCCGCATCTAATAGTTTCACCACTTCTTTTCTGACTACTTCCTTCATTGCTGGATTCAACCTTCGTTGAGGTTGGACTACCGGTTTGTGATCATCCTCCATGAGAATTTTATGCATGCAAACCGTAGGACTAATACCTTTCAAATCGTCAATCGACCATCCCATGGCCCCTTTGTGCTTTTTCAGAACTTCAACAAGTTTGTTCTCTTGGATGACTTCAAGGTGTGAACTTATGATAGCCGGACATTTGCTTTCTGTGTCTAGGAAGACATATTTTAGGTTCTCCGGTAGTTGTTTCAATTCAGCCCCCTTCTTTGGTTCTTCTTTCTTTTCCTCTATTAACGGTTGCCTTAAATCCTCCCACCGATTTTGTCGAGAACTTTTAACGAAAGGTTTTGCCTCCATCATATTCAACACTTCTATCTCTTCTTCGTCAACCTCTTCAGTTTCGTTGAAAATTGATAAACTCAACACTCTTTCTAAAGGTATTTGTTGTGACTTCAAAGCATTCTCATTGTGAACAATTTGATCAATCACCTCAATATGTTGACTAGTAGCAACATCATCCTTGTATTTCATGGTGTTTCGCACATCAATTTTTAACTCTTCATCATACACCTTCAAGGTCATCGTGCCCTCTTCTATGTCTATCAAACATCTCCCGGTCTCTAAGAATGGTCTTCCCAAAATGATCGGGATTTCTTCATCTTCTGGCATCTCTAGAATTATAAAATCTACTGGAAACACAAACTTGTCTATTTTTACAAGCACATCTTCTACTATCCCGTACGGTCTTTTTACGGAATGATCGGCAAATTGGAGTGTCATTCTTGTATCTTGAACTTTACCAATGCCCAATCTCTTGTAGATGGACAGCGGCATAAGGCTAACACTTGCTCCTAAGTCAATAAGAGCCTTTTTAAATGATCTATCCCCAATAGTACAAGGAATAGTTACAGAGCCTCGGTCTTTCTTCTTCACCGGAATCTTCATACCCTGCAAAATAGCACTACAAGTTTCAGTTAGAATAATCGGATCACAATCGGTTGTCCTTTTCTTGGAGATGATATCTTTCATGAACTTGGCATAGGTAGGCATTTGTTCTAACGCCTCCAGGAATGGAATGTTCAACTCAAGTTTCTTAAACATTTCCAAGAATTTTAGAAAGTTTTTCTCGTGCTGTCCTTTCTTCTTATTTCTTGTTGGAAAGGGTAATTTGATTTCCGGTTTTTGTTCACTAGTCTTCCCTTTAGTTGTTGGTTCCAACACACCTAAGTCTTCAACTTGTGCTTCATTCTCTTTTATTTCTACATCTACTTCAAGCAATGGCTCTCCTTCTTTAGCAATCTCCTCAACAACTTCTTTCGCTTTACCACTTCTAGTTACTATAGCGCTCACATTATTATGGTCTTTGGGATTTGTAACTGTGGCACTAGGCAGAGCACCAGGTTGCTGAGGGCTTGCCAATTGTTGTGCTATTTGACTCATTTGAATTTCAAGATTTTTAATTGATGCTCCTGTATTCCGAAAATTACTTCTTGTTTCTTCTTGAAATTGGGAGCTTTGAGCAGCCATCTTTTCAATGGCGATCTCCCAATCTGCTTTTCTTTGCCCTTGTTGCTGGAATTGTTGTTGAGGTTGCTGATACGGCTGTTGATAAGGTTGTTGTTGTGGTGGCCTATATTGTTGCTGTTGTTGTGGAATACCTTGATAAGGAGCAGCCCCTTGTTTTGGAACACTCCCTTGTTGATCTTTCCAGGAGAAATTCGGATGATTCTTCCATCCTGGATTGTAAGTATTTGAGTAAGGGTTGTTCTGTTTCAAAAAGTTAATTTCTTCCACCTGCTGGGCTGTTGCCACACAATGCACGGCAAAGTGAGGTCCTCCACATATTTCACAATTCACTGCTTGAATCGGTTGAACCGGCTGAACTTGAGCCACCGTTTGTTTTTCAAGAGCCATTTGTTTCATTCTACGCTCAACTTCAGCTGCGATTTGCTCTTCCATCTTAACAACTTGATTTGTCAACTTCAAATCAACTAACCCTTCTGGTTGATTTACACTGCGGTCATACAGCTCTAAGTGTTCGTTTGCTGCAATAGCATCAATGATCTTCTTTATTTCAGTGGCTGTTTTAAAATTTGTTGAACCACCAGCAGCTGTGTCAATGAGTTGTTTAGTCTTAAGCTTAAGACCATTCACAAAATTCTGCATTTGCTCGGTTGCATCCATGTTATGAGTAGGATATGCAACCAACAACCGCTTGAATCTTTTATAAGCATCTCCAAGTGATTCTCCTTCCTTCTGTTTGAAATTAACTATATCATATCTCTTGCGGATATACACAGAAGCTGGAAAATATTCATTCAGAAATGTTGTCTCCATTTGTTGCCAAGTTGTGATACTTCCAGCAGGTAAAGAGTAAAACCACTCTTCAGCATCGTCTGATAATGTAAATGGAAACATCACCAATTTCTTGGCTTCTTCAGAATGCCCCTCTATCTTCAATGATGTTGTCATAGTAAGAAACCTTTGTAAGTGCTTATTTGCATCTTCATTGATCCTTCCAGAGAATGGTTTCTTTTCAAGTTGTCTTATTGTTGCCGGATGTAGCTGAAAATGGGCAACATTGACCGGTTGGTTAACAATTGTCATCCGGCCAAGAGGTGCATTTGCCCCTCCATAATCACCTAAAAGCCTTTCCACAGGAGGTGGGTCTTCGGCCATAGTTTCAGGTTCAGAATCTGAATGCTCAGAATGTATTGAATGAGTCTTCTCTGTTTCGGGATCTGAAACTATCAGCGGTTCTTCTTTTGCTTCCAGTTCTCTTTGTTTAGCTTCTCGGCGTCTTGCTCGAAATAATCTTTCTGGTTCTGCGTCAAAAAGAAGTTCAGCTGAGGCCTTACCTCGCATACAAAGATTAGATGAATATTAGTATGAGCAATTCAAATACAGAAAATAAAATTTTGGTTGCAGAGCAACAAAAAATTTAATTGAATTATTATTTAACTTATATTTGGCAGTCCCCGGCAACGGCGCCAAAAACTTGATCGGTAAAATAGCAAGTGTACTATTTTTACGAAGTAGTAATAAAAGGTTAAAAACCACGTATCGATCTCGAGGACTGCGTTTGAATATAAGTTTTATAATTATTCAATTAAACAAAAAGTCAACGGGTGTTTATGATTGAGTTATAATTTCTAAATTTAAAATAAAAATAGCAGAAAGTAAATTTAAGCCTTTTTCACTGATATGAGTAAATGCCAAGGTAGGGTGTGTAATTTGCTCTGTAATAACCCTGAATTCTTATTTGAGATCTCTTCAACAAGTTCATGCTATTCAATTACTAAATCTTTAGAGTGTTTGCCCCTAAATCCTTATTGGGCAAACCTTTGGTTTTTCATCTATAAACCTAAGTCCTTAGAGCTAACAGATAAAACCAAGCTTGTTTTCTATCAAGAATTCTTAGTGACCATAGGGTATCCCTAGTCCTAGGTGATATCTACTATGGTTCAATTGAATACAAACCTTAACAATTGCGAGCCGACGAATTGTTAATCACAGAACAATCTTTATTGGTCCGATAAAGAAGGCATTAAAAATAGTATAAAATTGAATTGAATAACATAAACATGAAGTCGATCAAATCAGAATATCAAAAGTCATTACAAACCATATCAGGGACACCCCCCTAGCATTGGGGGGTTTAGCTACTCATATTGTTCAAAAGAAATTCAAAAGTATCAAAGTTAAACATTACAGATAATTGGAGAATTTGTGATCTTCAATTGCTCTTGCTCATGAATGATCTTCCTTCTCCAATAATCTCATACGTTGCTCTGCTTCAGACTCAATTCCTTTGGTTGTGTAAAAGATACCCCTTCTCTTCTCAATCCCTCACTATATATTGCAAACCCTTCTTTTTAAGTCGTAAAGTCCAAAACGCCCTTCTGGATCACTTTTTGAGTAAAAATCATAAAAACTTGAAAATCTGCGTAACAAGCCAACACGGGTCGTGTTGGGAAACACGGGTGCCCGTGTTGGACCTCTGGATCCCTAAAAAAAAACAACTTGCGCTCAGTAGAAGCAACACGGGTCGTGTTAGGCAACACGGGTGCCCGTGTTGCACCACTGCTTTTTCCACTTCTTCTTTCCTGACTGCCCAGCAACACGGGTCGTGTTCCTCAACACGGGCGCCCGTGTTGCACTGCTGATATTCTCTTTTCTTCTTTCTTTTGCTCTTTACCTCCGACATTTCTTGCACAGGGTCGCGTAAAGAATTTCCTAGATCTGAAGTACCATTGAACAACCAAACCAACGCATAAAATGGGAAAATAAACTCGAAAACTAACAAACGGATAAAACTTGCAAAAACAAACAAACTTGCTTAAACAGATTAAAAAGACTATACTATGACATTAAGCAGTGCAGAATACCTGGATTATTATCAGGAAAGTGACAAAGACATAGTGAGAATCGTGACCGATCAGAAGGCAATATGTATCTAGGTGAAACATGATGTTTGCTCAAATCAATAACAAGTTATCTTTCTTCTGAACTTAGACGACGAAAAAATGAATGACCTTCTAATCTATTAGGCCAACCGTGGTAGTGAAGTTCACATTTTACATCAATCTTCCATCTTGATCCATCTTTAGTCATATTGATCTGATTTTAAATTGACACCATCTTTTTAGTCATGCTTTATGTTGTATTATCAATATCCTTGTATTTATCACCTTTATCATAACTAAATTTTTTTTTTTGTTTCTTCCCCCTTTTTCTTGTTTTTGTATCTGAACGAGTAATGATAATTGTTATTGTATTTCTGATTCTAACCTCCTTAATCCACATTATCATTTCTTCTCGTGTATCAAATTTGTATGCACTTAAAAATGGTTATGTCGTGTTCTGGGCTGGGCCAAGATTTGGCCCAACCTAGTTTCAGCCCATTAGGCTTAAAGGCCCAAACCAACCTAAGCTACTGGCGGACGATGCTCGTCTAGGCATTGCCCGCCGCCACTCTCCGTCTTCTAGCTGGTGCTCGGCACAGTGCTCCCCACGAGCAGGATCTAACGGCCGAGGACCCTGATCCGTGCAGTGGTCTCCCCGCGAGCATCTAACTGCCGAGGACCCTGCTCCGCGCAGTGGTCCTTCACACCCAATCCTCCGAATACTACGGAGTCCACGTGGCCCTTATAAGACCGCGTCTCCCTTGGATTCCGGAGCGGTTAACCAGGACAGAGGGCATCACGCACCTCCGATATTTCCGCCTAGGAAACCTGGCAGTCTCCTAGTTGGGCTTGGAAATCCAGTCCACTAGCGTGATCATGGCCCAGCGCTGGGGGCTATAAATACCCTCTCTCAGTAGAGGGTCAGGTATTCAATTCTTACTCACTCTTAGCTAGTACTTGCGCTCTTTTGCTCGTCAACTTACTTTGGCATTGGAGTACCTTGCAGGTACACCCCCCCCCCCTTCTCCTTTCTAGAAGATCCAGTCCGAGCAGCCTACACGATTCTTCTGATCAGGTACGATCAGTGGCACCGTCTGTGGGAAACTTGCTTCCCCATCTTTAACGAACAAAGATCAAAGCTAATCATCTCCAGTCGTCATGGCTGACAACGACAACAACATCCCAAGCGCTGACCCTTTCCTCCTTCACGATCTGATCGAGGAATCCTCCCGCGAGCTAGCTAATCATCGTCGGGGGGATCGTCGGCGACAAAGGTCCGGGCATATAACCCAGGACACTCAGCTGCTGCAGGTCCTACAACAGGTCCAGAATGTTGACCATGTTCCTCCAGAGGGGCACGTTCAGAACGGCGAGCAGATCCGAACGACCAACGGGCCGGAACATGCCCAGAATGTGAATGAGACCGACCTCCGAGACGGGCAACATGCTTCCTCATTCACCCACACCTCCGAGAGGCGGAGAACCCGTCATGGAGAAGAAGAGGAACCACTCAACATTCCCGAGGACACTGACCCCATCACCGTCCGCTTGCTCAAAGAAATACAGTTGACGAATAGCCTCCTCAGAATCCAGGACGACCGAATTCACGAACTGGAAAGACAGCGACGACGTCGCCCCTCTCCGCGGAGGCGCCACAGGTCTCGCTCCTATTCCTCCTCGCGCTCACCGCCCAGAAGATACCGTCGGCGTTCTCCATCCTCTTCAAGGTCTCCCCCGAGAAGACATCGCCGCCGGAGGACCCGTTCCCGTTCTCCACCCATAAAGAACAGGAAGAACCAGAAACCTGAAGCCGCTGAACAAAGAAGCCCCTTGTCATACCCCAAAATTTGCCCATGCTATTTTTCATACATAAAACCAAATCAAAAGACAAAGCTCCAAAACACACTCTCCTATACAAAAGCTCTGAACTAGGGTTTGATTAATTCAATGGAAAATCATTGAATCAATGGCTCAAGGTGGTTCCATAGGTTCACCAACATCCCAAAGTATATCCATATAAAGTTTCAAGTCAAACAGAGCAAATTTAGTCCCTCAAATCCTGATTAGGTCAACAGTCGACTCTCAAGGGCAAAACAGTCATTTCAAGTCAATATATAGTCAAAACTCAAGATATTTGGTCAACAACATCCTCATAACCCTAAAATCATCATTTGATCAAGGGTTGATCATGATGATGCAAGGAAAGATCAGAGAAGTCAAAAGTCAAGAGTTACTATTTTGGGCATGAACTAAAAAAGTCAACCAAACTTTGAAAATTCACCAAATATTCATACTTCATCAGAAAAATTCCCACCAAAGCTCATTTTGAAGAGAATTCATTCCTCTATCCAATGATCCAAGAATCAAAGCTCACAGGTCAATGGTTTAAGAATTATGGCCTCATACATTACAGGTCCTTTTCAAAAGTCAACAAAAAGACATGTTTTTCAAAAGGTCATAAAATGAGAATGGAAAATGATTTTGATATAGGACCAAGGACATTGGTTAGAGGACTCTCTAAGGTTTCCAAAAAGTCCAGGAACACTTCCATACCTCAAGAATTGAGAGAAATACACCTTGTCAAAGTTGGACTATTTTTTAGAAAAAATGTGAAGAGAAAAGGTTCAAAACTCAAAATATTTCTAATTGGGCCCATATTATTTCCATCCAAACCTCATCTTAGGCCCATGCACGTCCCAAAATTATATCTCATTGTTTTTTATTATTTTTATTGATTATTTTATGGTTTTTTTTATTATTTAAATCATAAATTAATCATATAAAATAATAAGTAAATAAAAGATATGATTTTGTTTTAATTTTAAGTCAAGAAATCAGACAATATATTCCCCTAAAATCAATGAAATTCGTGCAAAGCAAATTGGTAAGGAAAAGATTGAATTTGGACATATTTAGAAAGATTTACAAATCAAATTTTCTCAAATTACCAATCAAAGATTCAAGTGGATTTCTCTCAAATTTGTTAACCTAAACTGTTCCACTATATAAACACAAGCCTTCCAGATCCCTAGGTCACAAAATCGGCAGCCAAAAAGAGTACTACCCGAGTTCAAGAATTCAAGAAAATTTCAAAGTACAATTCTGCACTACAAGCCAATTCAATCGATTCTAAGCATTGCAATACGTTCCTTGAAGGTCACTGAAGGTGTTTGGATCATTGCACGCATTCAACAACCCCGGAAACATCTCCTATTCATTAAGGTATGTGCTTCTGAAAGTTCCTTCGATTTACATTATACACGCATCATTCACGGATTTAAACTGCATAATTGTGTTTGCCTTGATGTGATGATTGTTTCTGGACAAGTAATTGCGTTTTTATGTATGTTTGCCACTGATTGCCATTGTTAGGGTTTTTTAGTTTAGATTAGGGCTTTTGCGTACAGGTTAAATTAAGCCAAATAAAGGCCATGGTTGAATTCGTGGGACCTGGACGAAGCCATATATGGTCTCGCGAAAAGTTTTTGTTCGTGTTTGCAGGCATTCGTAAAAACGCAGGTTGTAGCTACGAACGTGACCGTCACTAAAGGCCAGTTGCAGACCTAAGACGACGGAGGGGAGGTTGAAGACGAGACGTGGCTTCCCCCCATTCGCTGGTTTGCGCGCGCGTCTGGTTTCAAAATCCAGTGGATCCAGCGCTTTAAGAAACACGCCGTTACCGTGCACCCTCGTCTGTCAGCCATTTGATCTTCAAACCATCAAATCCAACGAACCTGGAAGCGCAGGTGCATCATACGCCTTCCTCGCCTGTCACACAGGATAAAAAGCTAAGAATTTTCTATTTTTTTTTATTTTTAATTACATACTCTATTTTATTTTATTTATAAATATATATATATATACTTTGTTTTTATTTGTTTCTTTTTCTCATAAAAACATTTTTATAATAATAAAATAATTATTATTATTTTATTTATATTATCTAGTTTGTTTATTTATAATAATTAATATTTTATTTATTTGTTTTAATTAAATAATTTATTTCATAATTCAAAAATATTCTATTTAATTCATAAAAATTCATAAAAGTTCATAAAAAATATTTTTGCACTCGATTTTATTTTCTTACCCCGATTTAATTAATTAGGTCGTGAGACCAATAATTAATTAAATCGTTTGTATTTTCTTATTTATTTCGTACCCTAATCAGGGTTTACAAAGATCAGTTCCTACACTGATTTTATTTTCTTTTCTGTGCATTATCAGGGTTAGCAACATGGTTCGTCCCGAGCGTGCGCCTTCAACAAATCTCGAAGTTAAGTAATTTAATTCTAATTCAATTTAAATTATATTTAGATTATTTTACTTTTAGGGTTTGCTTCGCTTTCATTCCTTTCCTGCCTTGTTTCTTTCAGGGTTAACCCCGAAGCTTCCCGCCAACCATATCAGATCAAATCCGAAGCTAAGTGTCTATTTACTTTATTTATTTTTAAATTTCATTATTCTTTATTTTTAGGGTTATAATGTTTGCCTCCGAACCGATAATGCACTCACCCTATTTCTGTTTGCCATTTTTCCGCCTTTTCAGGTTTGCCAAATGTCAAAGCCTCGCATAGTCGGTAACCCTAAATTTTGCCCCTCGTTTTTATTTTATTATTACTTGTGTCAAACCCCATTGGGGATCCGCTGGTTTCATTGTCCCCTTCCCTTTTATTGCTTTATATTACTGCGTGGTTAGTAAAATAGGGAGTGCAACCCTAAATTAATTAGAATAACTAAACACAAGATAATATAATCTGAATTGAATCACATGATTGGTGCACACACGCACGCTTTTGGGTAACCCTCTCTGTTGCCTGTTGCCTGTTGCCTGTTGCCTTCGTTTTTCTGCAGAATAAGCCATGTCCCTCGAATTCGAGGATACCTCAGCCGTGTTGCCTCGATAAAAAGGTCACGACCCTAATGATGCTGCCTTCGATACACAAATGACCTCGACCCTCGGATGTTGCCTACGGAAAAGGCTGAGGTATCTTCTGGCTGCCTACGAAAAGGCTTATTCTGATCCTTGCCTTAGACTACCTGCCCTTCTATGGCATGGGACAGTCTTATGGCAAAGGATATTTCGATGACCCTTAAACCTCCAAATGAAAGGCTTCCTGCCCTCTTATGGCAAGGATAGACCCTTTCGCTCTGAAAGGCTGAAAGAACAGATTTCTCAAATATAAGGTAAATTGCTCTTAAATTGCTTTGCCTTGCTCTAAATATTTTCAAATATTCTTTCTCAAAATTCTTCAATATGGCTACGCTCATTTACGAGCTAAAGTCCATATCTTCTTCTTCTACCTTTCTGAAACAAAAAGAGCAAAGCAAGTTAAGAGCCCATGGATAACCATGGATGCAAAGGGTGCCTTACACCTTCCCTTTGCATAATTACCCCCCGAACCCTATTTTATTTAAAAGGTTTTTCCTGTTCTTTTAGCCTTTCTAATTAATTTGGATAAAATAAAAGTCGGTGGCGACTCTTGCTAACCGCGACATTTCGACATTTTCGATCGATAAAAAGTCAGTTCACCGTATTACAGAACTGGCGACTCTGCTGGGGATTTTCGATAAAAGAGGGGTTACCTTAAAAGTTTAGGATTCATTTTAAATGTTTTCTATTGTTTGCTTTGTTTGTTTTATTTTTCAGGGGCGTTTTGGGAATTAACTGAAGGACGAATCCTATTCCCGGATTCAAGTACATCTAAGATAGGAAGTGGCATAGTCATGGCGACCTCCCTTGTGTATGCTTGGGATTGGTCAATATGAGAGTTCACGCTTGAGTTAGGCCTCTATGGGTGTTTACATGCTTCTCTTGTATGAGGGAGGTTCGTGTGGATACCTGTGGGTGAGTCGGAGCTCAAGGACCGTTAGTTACCTTTAACCCATCCTGGCTTTTAGGAACGTAGTGGGGGGACTACTCTTGATGTATGTTGAGAGCATAGTCGCTACCCGATACTACAGCTCAGATAGGCTCTTTCTCAAAGTATCATTGCATGGTATGTATGTATCGTGTTCGAGGGTGCTTTAGGAGGGTCGACAATTCTGAGTCACTTGGTAGAACCCGTTGCTGAAATTTCCTTATCCGTAGAAATACCCTTGGGAAGGACACTTAAGATCAAACTCCACGCAAGCCTTAATCCAAAAAATTGTGTGATTTGTGTGGATTTACCTGTGTATGTGCATCATGCATACATGCATCATTCATACATGGCATGACTAACCCATTTCAAGGAATTGGAGGTTTTTTTAACCGTATGTTGTTTTGTAGGTTGTTTGAATATGGAAACAAAAGGCCGTAAACCGTTCTTCCTCAATTTCAAGAAAGTGCCAACACAATTGAAGATTTTCTGCGACAACATCTCTGGTTCTCTCAAATTCAGTGATTCTCTCAATACACTCATAAGTTTGGTACGAACTAATGTGGATGAAGTTCTTCTCAACACCATGGTTCAATTCTATGATCCGTTACTACATTGCTTCACTTATAGAGATTTTCAATTAGTACCATCCTTGGAAGAATTCTCCTACTTGCTTGGACTCCCTGTGCTTAATAAAATTCCTTATACTGGTAAAGAAGAAGAGCCTAAGTTGGAAGTCATTGCTGCTGCCCTGCACTTGCCAAGATCAGAAATTGAGAAGGTTTGGATTAGTAAGAAAGAGTATTCTGGATTACCCCTTGATTTCCTCTACGAAAAAGCGGAGATTCTTGCTAAAGCTTCAAGTATGGATGCCTTGGAAGCTGTGTTGTCTCTCTTAATTTATGGACAAGTTTTGTTTTTCCATTATGACAAAATTGTTGATGTGGCTGCTATCAATATATTCCTTAGCAAGAATCCGGTTCCTACTTTACTTGGTGACTTGCTACATTCTATTCATTTCCGAGCATCAAAAAGGAAAGGTTGTGTCCTAGGATGTGCTTCTCTATTGCATAAGTGGTTTATTTCGCACTTACCTCTCTCCGTAAGAAAGAATGAAGAAGGATTAACTTGGGCTCAAAGAATTATGAAGCTTTCTTTCGACGACATCCTATGGTACCAAAAGAAGTTTGAGGGAACCTTGCTATTTGATAGTTGTGGAGATTTCCCTAATATACCTCTTCTTGGTGTTCGTGGAGGAATAACTTATAATCCCATTCTAGCTCGACATCAGTTTGGCTTTGCCTTGAAGGATAAACCGCGTTCTTTGTATCTCAGTGCAGAATATTTCCATTATGATTCCGACAAAGAGAAGAAGAGAGACCTTTTCATCAAAGCTTGGATGAAAGTAAAGAAAGTTGGCGCAAAGGATATAGGAAGGAGAAATTATATGCCATGGGATCCATATTTCCAATGGGTTTATGATCGAGTTATGGAATTTGGGATGCCTTATCCATCTGATACACCCATAGTTCCAAGGGTAGCTCCTCCTGCTGCTCCAATTGCATTTGAGCCATACATTCCTGCTCCAAATGAAGACCTGGTTGCGACTGTTAACCGACTGAAAAGGGAAAGGGAAGACTTTGAGAGACGCTTACTAAAAGTGGAAGCTGAAAAAGAGGTGTTAATACAAGATGCCAAAGAGAAAGAGACTTTACTTGATTACTTTTCCCGCAAATGGAAGATTGAAGATTTTGTTTCTCCAGATCAGATTAATTCATGGGAAAACGAAATTTCTAGGCTTGTTCAAGAAAGAGAGGAAATGATCAAGGCACACAAGGAAGAAGTCCGAGTCCTAAAGAGGAGGCGTCGTCAGGAAGACAAAAATCCTGGAATTTAGTGTCTTTATTTATTATTAATTTCTTTATTTTAATGTAACTTTTGGGGTTATGACCTTACAATTTAATTAATAAATAATGTTTTTTTCTTTCTTTGTTTCAACACGAGTTAAAATTCTTTCAATTCCTTGAAAACATTGCATATGCATAATCATATCATTCATAAACATCGCATCACAGGTTTCATAAAGACAAATGCCTCATCTTTATGCTGTTTATTTCAGTAAGAAAGATGGATCTCGAACAATCTGTCAAAGCTCTCCAAACTCAGAATGCTGAATTTCAAGCTCTGATTCTGAACCTGGCCAATGGACAAAATGAACTGAAAGCCCTTCTGACTAAGAAGGAAAAGAAGACTCAGAAGCCCAAAGGAGTGATCAATCTGGGAAGAAGGTTCAAAGGTCGTCCCAGGAAGGCCGAGGATGCTGAAATCCCTAAGAATGAGGAAGATGAAGAGAGAGATGATCTCAGCGTCAAGAACAATCAGGGAAGCCATGTAGGTTCTGATGGGGAAGAAGAAGAAGAAGAAGAGTATCCTGAGGACGAGGATGAATCTGACGAGAGGTATAGGCAGTTAGAAGAACGTCTGAGAAGCATGGAAATTCAGAAGGTACCTGGGTTGGATTTTGAAGAACTGGGACTCGTTCCTGGAGTCGTTATTCCGCAGAAATTCAAGACGCCCGCTTTTGCTAAGTATGATGGAATATCTTGTCCTAAGATGCATCTGAGGTCTTATGTGAGAAAGATTCAGCCTCACACTGCTGATAAGAGGCTCTGGATCCATTTCTTTCAGGAAAGTCTATCTGGAACTCAACTCGAATGGTATTATAAGCTGGAAAGTGCTAGTATCCGCACTTGGGAAGATTTGGTTGTGGCTTTCTACAAGCAATACCAATATAACTCTGACCTTGCACCGACTCGCATGCAACTTCAAAGCATGTCCATGGGTCCTAAAGAAAGTTTCAAGGAGTATGCTCAAAAATGGAGAGATTTGGCTGGAAGAGTCCAACCCTCTTTGAATGATAGGGAGTTGGTAGACATGTTCATGGGCACGCTAACTGGGTCGTTCTATAGTCACCTGCTGGGTAGTTCTTCTTCTGGGTTTACTGAACTCATTTTAACTGGAGAACGTGTGGAAAATGGTATTCGAAGTGGGAAGATTCAAGTGGGTTCTGCCTCTGGCACTACGAGGAAGCCATATCAAGGAAGAAATGAGTCTAATGCTATCCATAGTCAAAAGAGCCGTGGTAAGGAGGATCAGAATCAATCTGTTGGTGCCGTCCTTATCTCCGCACCAATATCTCAACAAGCTCCTAGACAAGACTACCAACGCAAGACTGATAAACCAAGGAGAAAATATACCCCGATCAACATGCCTTTGTCTCAAGTCCTACAACATCTACTGAAGGCAAAACTGATCACACTGAGAGACCCTTCGAAGTTTACCAACACTGCTAGTCCAACTTATGATCCTAAGGCTACGTGTGCTTACCATTCCAACGCCCCTGGACACAATGAGAATAATTGCTGGGCCTTGAAAAACAAAGTCCAAGACTTGCTAGAGGCTGGAGAAATTGAGTTTGACGCGCCTGAGACTCCTAATGTCATCACTGCTCCGATGCCAAAACACGACCACGCTGTTAATGCCATCATGGATACCATCCATGTCTATGATGTGAGAGATCTGTCGACTCCTCTCCCCGATATCAAGAGAAAGTTGTTGCGAGCTGGTTTATTTCCAGGTTGCGACCCTGACTGTTATTACTGTGCACTCATACCCGAGGGTTGTGAGAACCTGAAAAGAGGCATCCAAGGCTGGATGGACCGTGGCACTATCAGATTTGAGAAGACTCCCACTGTCGAAGAGTTGTGTGAGGGCTTCTCCCGTGGTTTGAAGTTCGAAGATGTATCTGTGATCTCTAAAGTACCACTAAAGATCCCTACCAAGGCTCCTCTCAAGATTTCTGCTGAACCCCGTGTGGCTCCGATTGTTATCACCCAACCTGGTCCAATACCATATTCTTCCGACAAGGCTATCCCTTGGAGTTATGGCGCTGAGGTTTTTGTTCAAGGAGTCAAGCAAGAGCTTGAATATGATAAAGTTTCTGAAGATGTCAACCCTGGTATAGGAAACATTGCTGGAACTAGTAAGGTGACGAGAAGTGGAAGAGTGTTTTCTCCAGAGATCTCCCCAAATGTTACTTCGCCTACCGTTACTATCACCCCGAATACTGACGCACATGGTAAAGGACTGCTGCCTGAACCTGAAACTGTCACTAGAAATGCGCCTTCCGAAGAAACAAATGAGTTCCTGAAATACATCCGCAAGAGTGATTATGATATTGTTGAACAAATGGGGCATACTCCTTCCAAAATCTCTATGCTGTCGCTCCTAAGTTGTTCAAAGACCCATGCCAAGGCTATGATGAAATTTCTAGAGGCTGCCCATGTGCCACAAGAGATTTCTGTCACTCAACTCGAGAACTGTATTGCGAACTTGACAACTGATAACTACCTTGGGTTTTCTGATGCTGATCTAAGTCCTAGTGGAAGGAATCATAACAAGGCACTGCATATCTCCATCGAATGTGGTGGTACTACCCTGGCTCATGTACTAGTTGATGATGGCTCGTCTCTGAATGTGTTACCCAAGGTGGTGTTGGACAGACTCAAGGTCGATGGAATTAAGCTGAAATCTAGTAATGTGATAGTCAAGGCTTATGATGGCACTATGAGTACTGTGTATGGCGAAGTAGAGCTCCCCATCAGAGTAGGCGCCCAAACTTTTAGTACTGTGTTCTATGTGATGGATATTCGCCCCGCCTATTCCTGTCTACTTGGGCGTCCCTGGATACATAAAGCAAATGCCGTGACTTCAACTCTCCATCAGAAGTTGAGATACCCAATGGAAGGCAAGATTGTCACTGTGCATGGTGAAGATGAATATTTGGTAAGTTTCGTAGATGAGACCAAGTATCTTGAGTTCACTGGAGAGGCATTTGAATCACCCCGCATAGCACATGAATGGAAGCTTGAACCAGTTCCAGAAACTAAATATGTCTACACTCCTCCTAAAATTCCTGGAGATGTTCCTACGATGGCTTCCCTGAAAGACGCTAGGGCTGTGGTAGAAGAAGGTGGCTGCACCATCTGGGGGCAATTACCTGACATTCCATATAAATCCAACAAATGGGGTTTAGGCTGCACTGCTAAGGATCAGAAGGGAACACCACCTCCTCGTACAGAAGACTTGAAACATCACTTCGTCAGCAAGGGAGTTAATGCCATTGAAGAAGACGAAGATAATCACAACCTGGACAAATGGATCTCCCCTACATCAGACAAAGGGCTGAACAACTGGAAGACCGAGGACATTGTTTCTATCTCCTATAGTCAGGAGTAATTGCCGTTCTTAGTTTATTTCCTGCTTTTCTTTTATTTCCAGTTTTTAATTCTTGTATTTCAATAAAGACAATAAAACGCTAAAGCCATGTGTCCCGCCCGAGGCACAATGGTTCATTTGTTAGGGCTTGTCATTTCATAAGCATATTTTCATTCAATAAAGCATTGGACGTTTCGTATTCAAATTGTGTGTTTGCTTTTATTTTTTCTTTTATTATTTCTTTTATTTTTTATAGCTATGCGTTCTCACACACACCCACATAATGCACTGCAGATCCACATCCACGCTGGATCCTGTTGATAACGATTCTGCTATTGCTAAATATGACTTTGAAAATCCGATCTATCAAGCTGAGGATGAAGGTGAGGAAGGTTGTGAAGTGCCTAGAGAACTTGCCCGTTTACTAGAGCAAGAAGAAAAGACTATACAACCGCACGAAGAGCCAATTGAAGTTGTGAACATAGGTACCAATGAAGAAAAGAAAGAAATCAAGATAGGGGCTGAATTAGAGGATGCTGTCAAGCAAAGGTTGATTCAGATGTTACGAGACAATGTTGAGATCTTCGCTTGGTCATACGAAGACATGCCTGGGCTCGATACTGATATTGTGGTTCATCGTTTACCTATCAAAGAGAATAGTCCTCCAGTTAAACAGAAGTTACGAAGAAGCAGACCAGACATGGCTCAGAAAATCAAAGAAGAGGTCGAAAAACAATTCAATGCTGGGTTCCTGAAAGTAGTGAGTTATCCGCCATGGATCGCCAATATAGTGCCCGTACCGAAGAAAGATGGAAAAGTCAGAATGTGTGTAGACTATAGAGATTTGAATCGAGCAAGTCCTAAAGATGATTTCCCATTACCACATATTGACATCCTGGTTGATAGTACTGCACAATGCAAGGTTTTTTCTTTTATGGATGGTTTCTCAGGTTACAATCAGATTAAGATGGCACCCGAAGACATGGAAAAGACGACTTTCACTACGCCTTGGGGCACTTTCTGTTACAAAGTCATGCCATTTGGGTTGAAGAATGCTGGGGCAACCTACCAACGTGCAATGGTAGCCTTATTCCACGACATGATCCACAAAGAAATAGAGGTCTATGTTGATGATATGATTGCAAAGTCCAATACTGAAGAAGAACATCTGGTCCATTTACAGAAGTTGTTTGATAGGTTGAAGAAGTACAAGTTGAGATTGAATCCAAACAAGTGCACCTTTGGCGTAAGGTCTGGTAAGCTGCTGGGTTTTGTTGTTAGTAGCAAAGGTATCGAAGTTGATCCTGCAAAAGTGAAAGCCATACAAGAAATGCCCGCTCCACGAAACGAGAAAGAAGTTAGAGGATTCCTGGGTCGACTAAATTACATTGCTAGATTTATCTCCCATCTGACCGCTACTTGTGAGCCAATCTTCAAATTACTAAAGAAAGATCAAGTAGTGAAATGGAACGACCAATGTCAAGAAGCCTTTGACAAAATAAAGAAGTACCTGCAAGAACCTCCGATCATGATACCACCTGCAGAAGGAAGACCTCTAATTATGTACTTAACAGTGTTAGAGAACTCAATGGGGTGCGTACTGGGGCAACATGACGAGTCTGGTCGAAAAGAGCATGCAATATACTACCTTAGCAAAAAGTTTACCGACTGTGAAACAAGATACTCACTGCTCGAGAAAACTTGCTGTGCTCTGGCTTGGGCTGCTCGCCGACTAAGACAGTATATGTTGAACCATACCACCTTGTTGATTTCCCGAATGGATCCCATCAAGTATGTATTCGAGAAACCTGCTCTCTCTGGACGAATAGCAAGATGGCAAATGATACTAACAGAGTATGACATCCAATACACAACACAGAAGGCAATCAAAGGTAGTGTGGTAGCAGATCATTTGGCGCAACAAGCGGTAGATGACTACCAATCGATGAATTTTGAATTTCCAGATGAAGATGTGATGCTTGTTACTGACTATAAGCAACCTGGCCCGGATGAAGGACCTGAACCAGGATCCCGATGGACTATGGTTTTCGATGGAGCTTCGAATGCACTTGGTAATGGCATTGGCGCTATAATTGTCTCTCCTGCTGGTGGACACACCCCATTCACCGCAAGATTATGTTTCGACTGCACCAACAATATGGCTGAGTATGAAGCATGTATCTTGGGGCTCAGAGCTGCTATCGATTTAAGGATCAAATTCTTGGAAGTGTATGGGGATTCAGCCCTAGTAATCAGTCAAATCAGAGGGGAATGGGATACAAAACATCCTAATCTCATACCCTATAAGGAGTTTGTACTATCTCTAATTCCATATTTTGAAGAGATTACCTTCGAACATATTCCCCGAGAAGAGAATCAGCTGGCTGATGCGTTAGCTACTATGTCATCTATGTTCAAAGTCAATTGGGACAATGAGGCTCCTATAGTTATCATTGAAAGACATGACGAACCCGCATATTGTTATGAGATAGTTGACGACGAGGCTGAAGAGAAACCATGGTTTTACGAAGTAAAAAGGTACCTCGAGACTCAAGAATACCCTGAAGGGGCATCCATTAATGACAAGAAGTTCTTAAGAAGATTCGCATCCAAATTCTTTCTGAGCAATGGGACTTTATACAAGCGCAACCATGATTCAACCCTGCTTCATTGTGTGAACAAGAAAGAAGCTGAAAAGATCATGGAAGACATGCATGATGGTACTTTTGGGACCCACTCTAGTGGACATACTATGGCCAAGAAGATTCTAAGAGCAGGTTACTACTGGTCTACTATGGAAACTGACTGTCACCACCATTCAAGAACTTGTCACAAGTGCCAGATATACGCCGACAAAGTACACGTGCCTCCCGTTCCTCTAAATGTACTAACTGCTCCCTGGCCTTTTGCAATGTGGGGCATTGATATGATTGGAGAAATTAAGCCCACTGCTTCCAATGGACACCGTTTCATTTTAGTAGCCATCGATTATTTCACTAAATGGGTAGAAGCTGCTTCATTTGCCTCCGTAACCAAGAATGTGGTGGCTCGATTCATTAAACATAACCTCATCTGTCGGTATGGCATTCCCGAAAGGATCATCACTGATAATGGTACCAATCTAAACAACAAGATGATTACTGAGCTTTGCACCCAATTCAATATCAAACATCACAATTCTTCGCCTTATAGACCAAAGATGAATGGCGCTGTGGAGGCCGCCAACAAAAACATTAAGAAGATCGTGCAGAAAATGACCGTAACTTACAAGGATTGGCATGAAATGTTACCATTTGCTCTTCATGGTTACCGTACCTCCGCACGTACATCAACTGGGGCAACCCCGTTCTCATTAGTCTATGGTATGGAAGCGGTATTACCAATTGAAGTTCAGATACCGTCATTAAGGATCATGAAAGAAGCAGAGCTAGATGAAGATGAATGGATCCAGACTCGACTAGATCAGATAAACTTGATTGACGAAAAGAGGCTCGCGGCTGTTTGCCATGGACAACTGTATCAGAAACGTATGATCAAGGCATTTAACAAGAGAGTCAAACAACAAGTTTATCGAGTTGGTGACTTGGTCATAAAGAGAATAATTCTACCACAAGGTGATCCTAGGGGCAAGTGGACTCCCACCTATGAAGGACCATTCGTTATCAAGAAAATCTTCTCTGGAGGAGCAATGATACTCACTACTATGGATGGAGAGGACTTCCCGCAACCTGTGAACGCAGACATAGTCAAAAAATACTACGCATAAATATGACCCGCTAGGTCGACGCGCCTAGGCAAAAGTAAGGGCATCCCGGCAAACCAAAAGGGTTTGGGCAAAAATTAGGGATATATATATAAAAAATATGTACACCCGTCAAGTTGAAAACTCGAAGGGCGACTTGGGCAAAAAAGGGTATCCTGCTAGACTGAAAACCTGAAAGGGCGGTCTAGGCAAAAGTTAAGGATTAAGCGTACGACTATGTCTCGTTCCTATCATTCATCAACCAGATACATCTACAACAACAAGTTCAAAGGGTTCAGATCAAGTCAATCACTTTTCTCCGACAAGCATGGGATGAGATACTCGAAGACATAATAGCAATAGCAGAGTGGAAACTCAATAGGATTATTTTTACATAGCTATGTTTCTTTTGTTTTTCTATCTTTTCAAAAACACACAATATGTTTCATCTTGCCTATTTATGGCTTTTCTCAATACAATTTACTTCTCTCTTTCAAATTTCTTCTTCTTTTCGAATACGCAAACGTCCAATGATAATTTTGAATGAACATATGCATATGAACATGATTATCATCCACTTTCTTTTTCCAATAGAAATAGGTAGTAATAGTCTATTAGTAGGAAAGGCAAAGAGATAATGTCCGAGGTAATCAAAAGTCCTCCCGCAAATCAATTGACATATCCCCACAGAGCAATCACTAAGAAGATATCTTCCCACAATAAAGGCATGGCTCCCCAACACGGTTTACATCCCTATTTTCTCTGTATCCCAATCAGGGAATATCAAGTTACTGATCATCCCCCAAGCAGAAATCATAAATCTCCAGCTGAACACCTTTCAAGACAAAATCAAACATCAAGATTAGCATCTGAAGATTTATTTTCTCGACAACATAAATCATATTCGCATACCATATGACACAAACATATTCATACATCGCATACATCGCTGCATAACAAATCCATAACATGCAAAGTTTCTCACTTATTTTGAGATACTCATTACATAAACACATGCATCATGACATAAGAAAACTAACCTCTACTTTTCAGGATATTACTATCTATTTACAAAAGAGTTAAGTCGACACCTTTGACGGTTCCTTAACAATCTATTCTCAAGTATTAAGTCCACACCTTTGACGGTTCCTTAATACATCAAAGAGTTAAGTCGACACCTTTGACGGTTCCTTAACAACATGCTTCAGATATAAGTCGACACCTTTGACGGTTCCTTATACAATCTATCTACATATCTGAGTCGATACCTTTGACGGTGCCTCAATGATATGCTTCAAAATTAAGTCGACACCTTTGACGGTTCCTTAACGACCCACATCAAGAGTTAAGTCGACACCTTGGACGGTTCCTTAACGACGTATTTCAAATTTAAGTCGATACCTTTGACGGTTCCTTAAATAACCCAACACAGACTTGAGTCGACACCTTTGACGGTTCCTCAACATTCAAACAAAAAAAGAGAAGACGGCAAAAGCAGAAACTTCGCAACAATCCATACTCCAACAACTATCAGATGGCATCTACAAGCCCATCTCCGACAAAAGTCCTTACTTCAGCTAGGGCAAATTTCTCGGTATTCTAGTGTTCAATCATCTTCCACCTTCAGATACCGACTGGCATACAGACCACTCTACATCTTCAGGTTTAAGATAATTGAACAGGGGCAGCTGTCATACCCCAAAATTTGCCCATGTTATTTTTCATACATAAAACCAAATCAAAAGACAAAGCTCCAAAACACACTCTCCTATACAAAAGCTCTGAACTAGGGTTTGATTAATTCAATGGAAAATCATTGAATCAATGGCTCAAGGTGGTTCCATAGGTTCACCAACATCCCAAAGTATATCCATATAAAGTTTCAAGTCAAACAGAGCAAATTTAGTCCCTCAAATCCTGATTAGGTCAACAGTCGACTCTCAAGGGCAAAACAGTCATTTCAAGTCAATATATAGTCAAAACTCAAGATATTTGGTCAACAACATCCTCATAACCCTAAAATCATCATTTGATCAAGGGTTGATCATGATGATGCAAGGAAAGATCAGAGAAGTCAAAAGTCAAGAGTTACTATTTTGGGCATGAACTAAAAAAGTCAACCAAACTTTGAAAATTCACCAAATATTCATACTTCATCAGAAAAATTCCCACCAAAGCTCATTTTGAAGAGAACTCATTCCTCTATCCAATGATCCAAGAATCAAAGCTCACAGGTCAATGGTTTAAGAATTATGGCCTCATACATTACAGGTCCTTTTCAAAAGTCAACAAAAAGACATGTTTTTCAAAAGGTCATAAAATGAGAATGGAAAATGATTTTGATATAGGACCAAGGACATTGGTTAGAGGACTCTCTAAGGTTTCCAAAAAGTCCAAGAACACTTCCATACCTCAAGAATTGAGAGAAATACACCTTGTCAAAGTTGGACTATTTTTTAGAAAAAATGTGAAGAGAAAAGGTTCAAAACTCAAAATATTTCTAATTGGGCCCATATTATTTCCATCCAAACCTCATCTTAGGCCCATGCACGTCCCAAAATTATATCTCATTGTTTTTTATTATTTTTATTGATTATTTTATGGTTTTTTTTATTATTTAAATCATAAATTAATCATATAAAATAATAAGTAAATAAAAGATATGATTTTGTTTTAATTTTAAGTCAAGAAATCAGACAATATATTCCCCTAAAATCAATGAAATTCGTGCAAAGCAAATTGGTAAGGAAAAGATTGAATTTGGACATATTTAGAAAGATTTACAAATCAAATTTTCTCAAATTACCAATAAAAGATTCAAGTGGATTTCTCTCAAATTTGTTAACCTAAACTGTTCCACTATATAAACACAAGCCTTCCAGATCCCTAGGTCACAAAATCGGCAGCCAAAAAGAGTACTACCCGAGTTCAAGAATTCAAGAAAATTTCAAAGTACAATTCTGCACTACAAGCCAATTCAATCGATTCTAAGCATTGCAATACGTTCCTTGAAGGTCACTGAAGGTGTTTGGATCATTGCACGCATTCAACAACCCCGGAAACATCTCCTATTCATTAAGGTATGTGCTTCTGAAAGTTCCTTCGATTTACATTATACACGCATCATTCACGGATTTAAACTGCATAATTGTGTTTGCCTTGATGTGATGATTGTTTCTGGACAAGTAATTGCGTTTTTATGTATGTTTGCCACTGATTGCCATTGTTAGGGTTTTTTAGTTTAGATTAGGGCTTTTGCGTACAGGTTAAATTAAGCCAAATAAAGGCCATGGTTGAATTCGTGGGACCTGGACGAAGCCATATATGGTCTCGCGAAAAGTTTTTGTTCGTGTTTGCAGGCATTCGTAAAAACGCAGGTTGTAGCTACGAACGTGACCGTCACTAAAGGCCAGTTGCAGACCTAAGACGACGGAGGGGAGGTTGAAGACGAGACGTGGCTTCCCCCCATTCGCTGGTTTGCGCGCGCGTCTGGTTTCAAAATCCAGTGGATCCAGCGCTTTAAGAAACACGCCGTTACCGTGCACCCTCGTCTGTCAGCCATTTGATCTTCAAACCATCAAATCCAACGAACCTGGAAGCGCAGGTGCATCATACGCCTTCCTCGCCTGTCACACAGGATAAAAAGCTAAGAATTTTCTAATTTTTTTTTATTTTTAATTACATACTCTATTTTATTTTATTTATAAATATATATATATACTTTGTTTTTATTTGTTTCTTTTTCTCATAAAAACATTTTTATAATAATAAAATAATTATTATTATTTTATTTATATTATCTAGTTTGTTTATTTATAATAATTAATATTTTATTTATTTGTTTTAATTAAATAATTTATTTCATAATTCAAAAATATTCTATTTAATTCATAAAAATTCATAAAAGTTCATAAAAAATATTTTTGCACTCGATTTTATTTTCTTACCCCGATTTAATTAATTAGGTCGTGAGACCAATAATTAATTAAATCGTTTGTATTTTCTTATTTATTTCGTACCCTAATCAGGGTTTACAAAGATCAGTTCCTACACTGATTTTATTTTCTTTTCTGTGCATTATCAGGGTTAGCAACATGGTTCGTCCCGAGCGTGCGCCTTCAACAAATCTCGAAGTTAAGTAATTTAATTCTAATTCAATTTAAATTATATTTAGATTATTTTACTTTTAGGGTTTGCTTCGCTTTCATTCCTTTCCTGCCTTGTTTCTTTCAGGGTTAACCCCGAAGCTTCCCGCCAACCATATCAGATCAAATCCGAAGCTAAGTGTCTATTTACTTTATTTATTTTTAAATTTCATTATTCTTTATTTTTAGGGTTATAATGTTTGCCTCCGAACCGATAATGCACTCACCCTATTTCTGTTTGCCATTTTTCCGCCTTTTCAGGTTTGCCAAATGTCAAAGCCTCGCATAGTCGGTAACCCTAAATTTTGCCCCTCGTTTTTATTTTATTATTACTTGTGTCAAACCCCATTGGGGATCCGCTGGTTTCATTGTCCCCTTCCCTTTTATTGCTTTATATTACTGCGTGGTTAGTAAAATAGGGAGTGCAACCCTAAATTAATTAGAATAACTAAACACAAGATAATATAATCTGAATTGAATCACATGATTGGTGCACACACGCACGCTTTTGGGTAACCCTCTCTGTTGCCTGTTGCCTGTTGCCTGTTGCCTTCGTTTTTCTGCAGAATAAGCCATGTCCCTCGAATTCGAGGATACCTCAGCCGTGTTGCCTCGATAAAAAGGTCACGACCCTAATGATGCTGCCTTCGATACACAAATGACCTCGACCCTCGGATGTTGCCTACGGAAAAGGCTGAGGTATCTTCTGGCTGCCTACGAAAAGGCTTATTCTGATCCTTGCCTTAGACTACCTGCCCTTCTATGGCATGGGACAGTCTTATGGCAAAGGATATTTCGATGACCCTTAAACCTCCAAATGAAAGGCTTCCTGCCCTCTTATGGCAAGGATAGACCCTTTCGCTCTGAAAGGCTGAAAGAACAGATTTCTCAAATATAAGGTAAATTGCTCTTAAATTGCTTTGCCTTGCTCTAAATATTTTCAAATATTCTTTCTCAAAATTCTTCAATATGGCTACGCTCATTTACGAGCTAAAGTCCATATCTTCTTCTTCTACCTTTCTGAAACAAAAAGAGCAAAGCAAGTTAAGAGCCCATGGATAACCATGGATGCAAAGGGTGCCTTACACCTTCCCTTTGCATAATTACCCCCCGAACCCTATTTTATTTAAAAGGTTTTTCCTGTTCTTTTAGCCTTTCTAATTAATTTGGATAAAATAAAAGTCGGTGGCGACTCTTGCTAACCGCGACATTTCGACATTTTCGATCGATAAAAAGTCAGTTCACCGTATTACACCCCTCCCCCGAACAGGGCCGTCGGGGCCCCTCCAAGGCTGCGTTGGGTGACAACCAAGAGGATTCCCGACGAAACAGGCACTACCGTTCACCAGGACCGAGCGACGAGGAGGACTTCCGCAGCCCCTTGTCCGCCAATATCCGGAGAGCTCACCTCCCTCGGGGGATGGAAAAACCGCCAGTATTGGACCAATACGACGGGACCACTGACCCCGACGACCATATTCGGAGCATCGAAGCGGTCATGGACTATCACGTCGTCAGAGGCTCGATCAAGTGCCGCATTTTCCCGACCACCCTCAAGAAGGGAGCGATGAATTGGTACAGGAACCTCCCTCCGAACTCCATCCACTCCTGGACCGAGCTCAAAGAACTCTTCTTGAGCCACTTCACAGCCTCCCGACGACAACCGAAATCGGAAGCCAATCTCAAGGCCGTGGTACAAGGACCCAACGAACCTCTTCGGGATTACCTTGAAAGATTCAACAAGGAGGCCGTCCAAGTGCAGACGGCCGACTACATGAAGAGGTACATCTTGGAGCGAGGACTTCTCCCCGGCAGTGACTTCAAGAAGGCCATCAAGATTGAGGAGGTGCACTCGATGAATGCCCTCCTTCGCAAAGCAAAGGCATTCATCGACTTTGAAGAAGCCGAGGCAGCCGCGATCAAAGCCTCGAGGGGCAGTAATGCCGCTCGCAGCTCAAACCTCGAGGATCCAGGGTCACGCCGAGGACAAGACAAAAGAAGGGACGACAGGTCCCGAGATGTCAAAGAACGGCGAGGACCGGCAGGGCGTTTCAACGACTACACTCCTTTGAACACCTCCCGGGAGAGAATCCTGGCCGACTGCCAGAACGCCGAGTTCAAAAAATCCAACATCAGGCCCCCGAAGTCAAATCCTACAAGACCGGGGACGGACAAGTCCAAGTACTGCAAGTACCACAAGAGTCACGGGCACATGACCGACGAATGCATACATCTCAAAGATGCCATAGAGACCCTGATGAAAGAGGGCCACCTGGCAAAATATACCAAGAAGGGAGAACCCTCCAGAAGAGACATCCCTCGAAACTCTGACGAGGGGAACTCACCAGACAGCAGACCGCTTCAAGTCACGTTGTCCGTGACCCGACCGGAAGACTTCATCCCTTCACTCGGCGTGACGACCGCCCTCAGCACCTGGGAACATTTCCCCACCGCAATGGTCATCTCCAACGGCGGCGACCCCGGCTCTCTCACCGTCAGTTCAGTCAAGAGAAAGTTCGACGAGCTACTCAGCGCCAATGCCGACCTCGGCCCTACTCTGCGGAAATTCCGAGGAAAGTCGGAGCCAATAACTTTCTACCTCGAGGAACTGCCCGGCGGAGCTCCAAACGCCACCATTCCCCTCCTCGTCCGAGCCAGAATGGCAAACTTCGATGTTCGACGAGTCCTGGTGGATGAAGGTAGTTCGGTCGACATCATGTACTCTCACCTTTTCCGAACACTTCAGCTGGACGACTCGCACCTCACTCCCTATGTGGGTTCCGACCTCCAGGGTTTTAACGGAGCCACCACCAAACCATGGGGCTACGTCGAGCTGATTGTCACCTTCGGGGAAGGAGAAGCGTCCAGACAAGTCAAAACCAGGTTTTTGGTGATCGACTGCAAAACATTGTACAACTGCATCATCGGACGCCCAACACTGGCCGAGCTAACCGCCGTGCCCTCCACGGTCCATCTGAAGATGAAGTTCTACACGAGGACAGGGAAAGTGGCCACCATCAACGCCGACATTGAAGCTGCGAGGAGAATCTTCGATGCCTCCGTCAAAGGACTAGAGCTGATCGCCCCTCCGACCAGCTCCAACAAAAAACCGAGAGCCGAAGACAAACGCCCCCGGGAAGATCAGGTTCCAACGGCCAACGTCAGCTCAGTCGACCTCGATGCAAGGTTCACACAAGAAGAACTAAAGACCGGGGAAGAGACACAATCAAAGGCCCCCCATCCCGTCCGGCCTGTCCCCGACGGAGATTTCGAGCTGATCCCCCTGGGAGACAACGCCGACAGAGCAGTGAAGATCGGCAAAGGCATCCCTGACCTGCCGAGGAAGCAACTCGTAGCCTGCCTTCGAGCCAATGCCGACCTGTTCGCCTGGAGCGCCGCAGAGATGCCCGGACTCGACCCTGAGGTCGCCTGCCACCACCTCTCCATCTATCCAACCGCCAAGGCCGTAGTACAACGTAGGCGTCGGCAGTCTCCCGAGAAAGCGGAGGCTGCCGAGAAAGCTGTAAAAGACCTCCTAGAGGCAAATTTTATTTCCGAGGCCAAGTATTCAACTTGGCTCTCAAACGTTGTACTTGTTAAAAAATCTAATGGAAAATGGAGAATGTGTGTTGATTATACTGATGTTAACCGGGCATGTCCAAAAGACGCCTACCCTTTACCTAATATTGATAGACTGGTCGACAACTCGGCCGGCTATAAACTGTTGTCCTTCATGGACGCTTATTCTGGTTACAACCAGATTCCCATGGCGAAATGCGACAAGCAATGCACGGCTTTCATGACCGAATCGGGCAATTATTACTACAACGTAATGCCCTTCGGACTCAAAAACGCCGGGGCAACTTACCAGCGGATGATGAACAAGGTCTTCCGAGGAGAAATCGGCGACACGCTCGAGGTATATATGGACGACATGATCGTCAAATCTCGAGAGGACTCCGACCACACGCTACATCTCGAGCGGGTTTTCAAGCAGGCCAGGTCCTGCAGGATGCGCTTCAATCCAGAGAAGTGCACCTTCGGAGTACGGGCAGGTAAATTCCTCGGCTTCTACTTAACAGAACGAGGAATAGAAGCCAACCCCGATAAATGCCGAGCATTCTCAGACCTCCCTACCCCCACCACTAAAAAATCCATCCAAGTACTAAACGGAATGCTCACGGCATTATCCCGCTTCGTCGCGAAATCCGCCCAGCATGCACTTCCATTCTTTAAGCTTCTTCGGAAGGAAGCAGCTTTCGAGTGGTCCGAGGAATGCGAACAAGCATTATCCCACCTCAAACAAGTGCTATCCGAACCCCCGGTGCTATCCCGACCAGACAGCAACGAGGTTCTCTATCTCTACTTGGCCGTTTCGGGCGAGGCGGCCAGCGCGGCCCTGATCCGAGAAACGGAAGACGGGCAGAAGCCGGTGTACTTCACTAGCAAAGCCCTTCAGGGGCACGAGGTCCGCTATCAACAGATAGAAAAAATCGCGCTAGCCCTAATAACGGCCGCCAGAAGACTGAGGTACTACTTCCTCGCCCACACTATTGTCGTCCGGACAGACCAACCGATCAAACAGCTTCTCAGCCGACCAGACATGGCCGGGAGAATGCTGAGGTGGTCCCTCGAACTGTCCGAGTTCGACATACAATACGAGGGCAGGAAAGCGTTAAAAGCCCAAGCACTCGCCGACTTCGTGGCCGAGATGACGACGATCTCCAACTCCCCAACACCCACCGAGAATAAGTGGACCATCTATGTTGATGGCGCCTCAAGCCACGCGGGCAGCGGAGCCGGTATCATCTTGGAGAACGACGAGGGGCTCGTCATCGAAGTATCCTTAGTCCTATCCTTCACCACTTCGAACAACCAGGCTGAGTACGAAGCCCTCCTAGCGGGCCTACGCCTCGCCGAGGACGTGGGCGCTCAGGAAGTCATGATTTATACCGACTCTCAACTGGTCGCGTCCCAAGTTAGCGGCGATTACCAGGCCAAAAACGACACACTAGCCGAGTATCTATCGCTCGTCAAAGAAAAGATGAAAGGATTCACAAAGGCAGACGTCGCACACATCCCTCGGGAGCACAACTCACGGGCCGACCTTTTATCCAAGCTTGCGAGCACGAGAAAGAAGGGAGGGAACAAGTCAGTGATACAAGAAATCTTGTCCGATCCAAGCATAGGCAAAAACACACAAGCCAGACAAGTGTTTGCCATCGGAGACGACCATTGCTGGATGACCCCGGTGTACAAATACATCACGAACGACGAGCTCCCCGACGACCCGAAGGAAGCCTCAGCCATTAAGAGGAGAGCCTGCTCGTACACAGTCATCGAAAATAAACTCTACCGACGAGGCTTCTCCGTCCCACTCCTTAAATGCATCGACGGCTCGCAAGCACTAGAAGTACTGCAAGAGCTTCACGAGGGGATTAACGGACAGCATCTCGGCGGTCGGTCGCTGGCGAGGAAAGCCCTCAGAGCCGGCCATTATCGGCCGACTATGCAGCAGGACGCCAAAGAGCATGTTCAGAAATGCGACAGATGTCAGCGGCATGCCGACATGCACCTAGCTCCCCCCAACGAGCTTAAATCCCTCTCCTCTCCTTGGCCTTTCTCCACCTGGGGAATGGACCTCCTCGGCCCTTTCCCAGTCGGATCATACCAGAATAAGTACCTGGTGGTCGCCGTGGATTACTTCACGAAATGGATAGAGGCCGAACCTCTCGCCAAGATCACATCTCAAAACGTGCTACGCTTCTACAAACGAAACATACTCGCTCGGTTCGGGGTGCCACAGGCTATAATCACCGACAATGGCACCCAATTCACCGATAGGAAGTTCCAAGAATTCGTGGCCAAGCTCGGCACAAAACAGCACTTCACCTCAAACGAACGGGCAGGCGGAGGCAGCCAACCGAGTCATCCTCCGAGGACTGAAAAGGAGGCTCGGCGAAGCTAAAAAAGCTTGGGTCGAGGAACTACATAGTGTACTTTGGGCGTATAGGACGACGCCCCATTCGAGCACGGGCGAGACTCCCTTCAGATTAACCTACGGCACCGAAGCCGTAATCCCCGTGGAAATCCGAGAACCTTCTCGGCGCACCGAATCCCCCCTCAAGGAAGAACTTAACGACGAGGCCATGAGGGAAGAGCTCGATATGGTAGAGGAGATCCGAGCAGGATCCTCCCTCCGAGAAGCTAAACTAAAACAGCAAATAGCCCTTCGCCATAACGCCAAAGTTATAAAGCGCGAATTTGAAATCGGCGCCCTAGTGCTCCGCAGAAACATGAAAGACTCGCGCGAGGGAAAACTAGCCCCAAACTGGGAAGGCCCGTACCGAGTTTACGATAAAACAGAGAACGGCGCCTACTACCTCGAGGATCTCCTCGGAGTAAGACTTGCTCGGCCCTGGAACGCTGAAAAACTCAGACGTTACTACAGTTAGACCCGACCTAACACCCCCGGACGCCTGTATCCAACACGGGTGCTAACCGGGTATGGACCCGCGTCGTAGGTACGAACGCGAGAACTCCACGACAGCAACGGTCGGATACTACCACAAAATGGGAGAACCGACCACACGGAAGACTCTACACCTAGACCCTCCGTGGAAGTACCTGCATGGCAGAACCCCAACTCGCGATGGGACCGTTCACGCCGCGAGGACTTGGCCATGATCATGGACTCGTACTCGCTAACAGCGCACACCTGCTCTGCGCACCCGGGCCGTACTCAACACGCCCGGGCAATCAATCTAGGCCGAGCATAGTCCACAAAACCGATAATATCACAAGTATATAAGTAACTCTCCGGCGTATCCGAGCATAAGTCATCAGTTACCTAAAACAATCGAAAGATATTCTAAGTATGGAGGAAATACCTCGTCATACGAGCACAACAGGAAAGTTATCAAAACACGAGCATACAACGATAACACTGAAGGTGCAGATAAACAGATATAAGCAAGCAAAAACATATAACATTAAAATTGCCGACCAACGTGGTCGACGATGTCCAAAAGTTACAATCAAAATGTCGGGCACGCAGGCCCCAAATATACCGGGCATAAGCCCCAAAAATCATAAAGATCAAAAAACGGCGCGCAGGCCAAGAAGACAAAGGCACGCAGGCCCCAAACAAGCTCAATCGTCTTCAGGTGTGCCGGGGATCAGCCGACCATCCTCAATCCGGCTCGACACTCCAACGTTGTCCATTTTTAGATCCGGATTCAAGAGCTTCAACTGCTGAACGGCGCAGTTGAACCCCGCTTCAGCCATATCAGCAAGCTCGATCTTTAGGTCGTCGATCTTCTCGACGAACTCCACCCTTGATTTCAACACCGCCACGTCGGCAGATTCCTCCGGCGTCGGCTCCCAACTCTGCTCGAGCTCGGCAACCTTCTTCTTCTCCCTCTCTAACTCCTCATCCTTCTCGGTGACCTTTCTCTTCTCACCCTCCAACTCATCATCCTTCAGCTTCAGCAGATCCTCCATCCTCTTCTTCGTCTTCTCCCGAAGAGCCTTTTGCCTGACAACTTCCTCTTCGGCGATCCGCTTCTCGTCATCCACCTTCTTCAAAACATCAGCAGAAACGCCGCCCCCCTGAGCAAATAGTTTGGCCATGCCAATGACCCTCATAACGGCAGCACTGTCGCCGGCCAACTGCTTCTGACGAGCAGAAGAGGACATCCCCTCCACTCGACGGACCTCGTCCGGGGAGACAGACAAAGGGAACTTCTCGAAAAACAAGCCCTCGTTGAAGCAAGGGGGGAGAACAAACCTGCGCTCAGATCCTGGAGCCGACATTTCATCTCGTTGCGTCTCCGTTCGACGCGGCCTCTTCGGCGTCCCGCCTTCCGGGATTACCAGGGGGGAGCCTGCAGATCCAGAGTGGTCACCCGAGGTCGTTCCCCGGTTCTTGTTCTTCAACGCCCGGAGTCTTTTTCTGTCCTGGGTTGCTTTCAGAACTTTGTCTTCCTTCAAGGGCATAGCATCTGAAACAAAACAAACAGGTTAGCGCCGAGCATCAACCAACAAAACAAAACAAACAGGTTAGCGTCGAGCAGCAATCAACAAACAAAACAAAATAGACTAAAAGTCCACCTAACAACGCTTTCATGTCCGCCGTCGTCCGGCACATCAAAAGAGCCCGGGTATTGATGGCTCTAGCTTCGGTCGTCGGGACCCCATCCTCGTCACAGATAGGTTCCCCGGTCCTCGATACCCACGAACTAAGGGTGAAACTATCCACCCACTGGCAAAGACGAAGGTACGATGCTGCATCTTGCTCGTCCAAGTCCCCGTCTTCCCGAGCATAATGTTTGGGGGGAAAATTGAAGTGGGCCTTCCACCAGACAAAGGGGAACACGCTGCAGAGTCTGTTCTGAACATTCCCTTCCTCGTCCCTCTCCAGGGCCCCGTCCTCGCCACGTACTGTCACCATTTTCGACAGCGAGGTGTAGGCTGCCCGGCTGTGCAGACGGATGACGTAATACCGGTCTTTGAAGTCCTTAACTGAGTCAACAAACATTTTGAAGAGCTTACGGTCGGCGTTCTTGAAGGAAACCCAGCCATACCGCCCGTCGGCCGCCTTCCGTTGGACTCTGAAACACCGGCAGAACAGGTCGGTCGTGGCCCCGATGCCCAGATACTCACAGACAATTTCGAAGGCTCGCATAAAAGCAAAGGCGTTCGGATGTAGTTGAGACGGCGACAATGCAAGCCGAGCCAGAAGCGAAACCTGGAAGCTGGTGAACGGCAGACGAAATCCGAGCTCCCGAAAAACATACTTGTACATGGCGAAACTATCTCCATGAAAGTGAGAGCAAATGCGCTCGTCGGCGGACGGGCACACCACCTGAAAGTTCAGTTCATCGCTCGGCCCTCGTTCTTCAACTTCACGGAACGCACCGGACAGCGACTCGGTGTATCGCGATACCTCCACTTGGGGCTCTTCGGCCACCCAATCTAGGTCCACCTCGAAGTCATATTCAAAAAGCGGAGTTAAATGACTCTCCTCATCAGATCCCGAGAGCACCCCTTCCTCGTCGCCCTCTTCTATCTTGGTAAGGTGCGAACTCTCAACCTCCACTACCTCGACTTCAGAGCTGCTCGCGGTCGTGGTATACGAACCACCCCACGAGCTAGAACTAGAACTGGACCCCGAGCTGGATCCCGAGCCTGATTCACCTGCACGCAGAAGGAAATAGTGAATTCGATGATCATCAAATCCACCCTTCCACCGCGAGGCAAGTGAAAGGGTGAAACGGCGAGCAATAAAGCCACCGACCAAACCCCCTCGAGGAATTCGTTAATTCTCGGCCAAAGTCTTCGCCCGAGAAAAGACTAACTTAACGAATGAAACACGAATGCTCGGATCTAGCCCGGCAAGGCATGAAGAACCCTAGAGCACATCGGGCATAATTATGAATAAGCCGGCCGACAACTCAACATTGCCGGCCAGTATATGAATTTGACGGGCTAGAGGGTAAAGAGGTCGAACAGAATCAGTAAAAGTACAACCTCTACCTTGACATCCCCCGGGCATCGCATGAATAACCCGAGGATAAAGTCAGGTTCTTGCATCTGTTTGCCGACTTAGACGGCAAAAACAGTAGAATCACTACGTAGATCCTCAATAAAGTTAAACAAAAGACATTCTAAACCAGAAAGAAAACTCAAACGCACCTGATTGAGACATGATCTCAGAGAAACTCGATTGCTAAAGAAACGCTGGCAGAAGCTGGGTTTGCAGATTGACCTGGATGCCGAGCATACAACGGGGAGCAGAAAAATTCCCAAATGAGGGATTTTACTCCCTTTTATAGGGGGTTTTGCCCGGAATACGAAACGTCACGTCGGCTGACACAGGTTCCCTAGGCGCCGCCTCCTACCCCTAGGCAATCATTACACTGCCACGTCAGCGCGTGCCCTCCACGCGCGACCTTCCGACTTTCTCCTCGAGGTAACGCTGCTCGGGGTGGCCGGCCAGCAGAAGTAAAACTCGAAGCTCCTTCCTCGGAACTCCGACTTGGGGGGCTCCTGTTCTAGGCTGGGCCAAGATTTGGCCCAACCTAGTTTCAGCCCATTAGGCTTAAAGGCCCAAACCAACCTAAGCTACTGGCGGACGATGCTCGTCTAGGCATTGCCCGGCGCCACTCTCCGTCTTCTAGCTGGTGCTCGGCACAGTGCTCTCCACGAGCAGGATCTAACGGCCGAGGACCCTGCTCCGTGCAGTGGTCTCCCCGCGAGCATCTAACTGCCGAGGACCCTGCTCCGCGCAGTGGTCCTTCACACCCAATCCTGCGAAAACTACGGAGTCCACGTGGCCCTTATAAGACCGCGTCTCCCTTGGATTCCGGAGCGGTTAACCAGGACAGAGGGCATCACGCACCTCCGATATTTCCGCCTAGGAAACCTGGCAGTCTCCTAGTTGGGCTTGGAAATCCAGTCCACTAGCGTGATCATGGCCCAGCGCTGGGGGCTATAAATACCCTCTCTCAGTAGAGGGTCAGGTATTCAATTCTTACTCACTCTTAGCTAGTACTTGCGCTCCTTTGCTCGTCAACTTACTTTGGCATTGGAGTACCTTGCAGGTACACCCCCCCTTCTCCTTCCTAGAAGATCCAGTCCGAGCAGCCTACGACGATTCTTCTGATCAGGTACGATCATGTCGTATCAACTTATATCTGGTTTTTATTGAATATCTGTAAAGGGATCACTGTAATAATGAAAAAAGTAAATTTTTAATTTTTTTTGCATGCTAGATAACTTATAGGTAAATTATTCGGTGAACAAACTATTGACTATCGAAATACTTACAAATAATTTATTAGGTAACAAATTGATAAGTGACATAATACTTATAAACAAGTTATCAAATGAAGATTATAATACCAAATAAATTCTTTATAAGTATTCTGGTGCACATATAACATACAGGAAAACTTGTTCATAACTTATCCGGTGAAGAGAAATTATGTACCAGAATACCTTACGTAAAGTTATCGAAATACACATTGGTAGGGGTGAAAAAAATTCAGTTTTTGAAAAGTTTATCATGATGGTTAAATTCAAACACTAAAATTATTTGAAATTTTAGAAGGGTAGAATTGCAATCACCACTACTAAAAACACATTTTACCTCGGTTGAAAAAGGGGTTTTACCTTGGTTTCAGATGAAAGGTAACAAAGGGCATCATGAAAGCTTGCCAATTTACCCCTTGGTTGTTGTTTCACTGAGGGGAAAGTTGTATTATTCATTGATTTGATCCCCAACAAAACCATTATTTTATTTTCAAAATTATAAAGCATGTGTCACATACCTCTCAGTTTCTGTTATTATCTGAGGACAAAAGTAAGTATTTACTTCAGTTTGAAATAATGACTGAGGGGTAAAACATATTTTTTGTCTAATTCTTTTTTTAAAATCTTAATTTGTTTGGCCTGTATTGTTTTTAGATAGAAATTGTATATAAATTTAGTGATAGAATCAGAACATATAATTTTATAACAGAACAAATCCAAACATACAAAAAATAACAAATTACATTGTTTATAAAACCAAATCTACTCATATCCAAAATGATAGGTTTAACCCTTTAATATGCTTGACAAAAGAAATTTAAATAAAATAAAATTTTCTCAAGCTGACTGTTTTTATATCTATAGTGTTCACACGTTCGGAATTCATGGCATCATTTGTTTGAGTTAAAAAAATGCAGTTAAGAAAATTATTTTTTTTCTTTAATAAAATCAATTGAATTGATTAGCATATATAATAGCTTTTAAAGAGCGTATTCAAATAAGGTATATTTGATGGATGTTAAGACTGCTTTTCTGAATGGTGATCTTAATGAGGAGGTGTACATGCAGTAGCCTGAGGGTTTTCTGACAAGTGGTAATGAGATTTGGTTTGTAAATTGAAAAAGTATATTTATGGTTTGAAACAGGCTTCTAGACAATGGTACTTGAAATTTGATGAAGTGGTGACTCCCTTGAGCTTTGAAGAAAATAATGTCGATCAGTGCATCTATCTTAAGGTCAGTGGGAGCATATTCATCTTTCTTGTGTTATATGTTGATGATATTTTTCTTGGAAGTAGTGATCTTGGTCTACTTCATGAGACCAAACTTATGCTAACCAAGTTCTTTGATATGAAAGATCTCGGTGAAGCATCTTTAGTGTTGGGAATTGAAATACACAGAAATAGATCACGTAGTGTACTTGACATGTCCTAGAGGGCTTATATTGATAGAATTCTAGAGAGGTTCCATATGAGAAACTGTAAGCCAGAGGATATTCCAGTTCCTAAAGGTGACAAATTCAGTAAATATTAGTGTCCTAAAAAATGAGATTGAGCGACCAGAAATGTAAGGAGAATCTTCTGACAATGCATTAGGAATCTTGATGTATGCTCAAGTGTTCACTAGGATGACATTGCTTTTAAAGTTGGCGTCTTGGGACGACACCCATCCAATCCTGAGAATGATCATTGGATTTCTGCTAAGAAAGTGATGAGATGCTTGCAAAGAACTAAAGAGTATTTGCTTGTTTTTAGGAGAGTTGACAACTAATCGCGTGTTTCCCCAAGAATACGGAGTGTATCAGAATAGACTTAATAGTCTATCTATCATTTTCTATTGCTACGATGTTTATCTAAGGCGGACGTTCGATGCTTTGGAATAAGCAAAACAAAATAAAATAAATAACTTTGAAATAGATTCAAAGAAATAATAATGGAATATGGCTTTCATCGAACAATAGTACTCTTATTATTTCTAATTAGGATTACTCACAGGACAATATTTTCTACCTTGAAAAATAATTAATTGAACAGGAATCGTTGTTCTCGCGTATTCGGAACCTAATTTTACTCTCTAATCTTTACCGACGCTCTCACATTCCATGGTTGCATTTGCGCTAAGTAGTAAATCCTTTTTAAAGAAATTAGATCTTTTACTCAGTTGAAAAGTGGTTTTGATTGGAAAGTTTAACTTAAAAGGGGTTCTAACTTTTGCTCGGATAACCAGATCCTAAACCTATAAACGCGCCCGCTAATAGTTTTAAAATCACTTTTCTAGATATCAAACTCTCATAATTAATTATTTATTAACCAAAAACAAACCAATTTTAGTCTTTAGTATCAGACGACTTTCGATCTTACCCGACATTATCACGGTTCAACTTTTATAGTAATCAATCAAATTAAGTTCACAAAAATTATGTTAAAACCAAAACAACCCTCAATTGTAATCCTAAAGAAACAACAGACAGAGTATTGTCGAGTTGACGATCCTCACATTCCAGCACTAACAAATTAGCTGGACATACTTACGGTAAAAGTAAAAGCTTTTGATTGAAACACGAAAGTAGACATATTAAGTGATTCAAAAATAAAGAACTTTTAATGAAAGTAAATTAATTGCGGGAAAATAAACAAGGAAATAAACGTGCAAAGTAAAATAGACAAAGCAAGTAAATGCAAATAATGCAGAATAAAATAAGAACTTTCTCCAAATGGATACTTGAATCCGGTACAATGGAAATAAACTTCAACGGAATGTAAATGGCGGAAATAACTTCAACAAAATGTAAATGCGGGAAGATAAATAACTTCAAAGTAAAGTGCTCCAAACCCGATAACAACAACAATGCAATAACTCTCCGATTTGAAGAATTAAAGCTTTTGGAATGTAAATTCATACCTAAGTTGTACTAAATTTGGATGAATTAAAAAGTGGAATGTTTCTATTATTTATAATGCTTAAAAACCCTAAATTGTCAAGTGGTGGTTACTGACTTCGTGTGACAAAAGATAGGGAAGAGTGGAGGAGGTTGGAGACCAAGACAAACCCATTTTCCAACTGCCTGAAAAATATAAAGGACGGAGAACTCCATCCCCTTGTGGCCAACGCCACCTTCTCAAATGTGGGAAGACTCTTTTGTCCGTTAGTGAGTAGGACACGTCATTCGCCTATTGTCTTTCTCTATAGCGAACTCCATGTTGATCACCGTGAGTGCAAATTACTTCTTTTTCTTTGTTTTTCTTCCAATTCGCTTCATTGCTTCGTGTAAGCCTATCATATGGTCAAATACCTTAAAAGTAGACAAAACACCGTCATAAAAATGGAAATAAAGACAAAATAATGATAAAACATATGCAAATCGAGTCAAATATGTTATGCGTTTCGCTGTTATCAATAACTTGAAAATAGATTAATATACAGACTCTGATTTTGTTGGGTGTGTTGATGATAGGAAATCGACTTATGGTAACATTTTTATGTTGGCTAGAGGTGCAATATCCTGGAAGAGTAAAAAAGGAAACTCTTGTCGCCTCTTCTACCATGCATGCAAAGTTTGTTGCTTGTTATGTTGTTGCCACTCATGCTGTTTGGTTGAGAAATTTAGTGACTAGACTTCATATTGTTGATTCCATTGCCAAGCCACCAAAGCTTTACTGTGATAAAAATGCAATTGTGTTATAATATAAGAATAATAAAACTTCTAGCGGTTATAAGCATTTGGAATTGAAGACTTTAAAATTTAGAATCTTGTGAAGAAAAATGACATTATTGTTAAGTACATTGGTATCGATTTTATGCTTGTTGATCCCCTAACCAAGGGACTTAGGCCCATTGTATTCAAAAAAAATTTGAGAACATGGGCATTGTGAGTTATTTCGATGTGCTTGATCAGTGGGAGTTGATTCTTTATGTCATTTTCTTATCATGTTATATTTTATTTTGGACACATTAAGTGTTGGATTGTCAACTACTTTCCATTTTGAGCAATTGATAATGAAATGGATATTATCATTATTATTATTTGTCATTATTTATTTATATGTCAATTGTCAAAATTGGGACTCGGTGTCATTAGGACCACTGTGCCTATGGTCGACACCAGTTTGGAGTTCGAGGCATGGTTATAGTTTTAAGGTTGGCATCTTCAGGACCACTATACCGGTGGCCGATGCCATATTAGAGTTGAGGTTTGATTTAAAGCTCGGCGTTGTCAGGACCACTGTGTCGGTGGTCGACGTTATATTGAAGCTGAGGCGTCATGGTTTGTAAAACCATGCAATTTATTTGGCTTTAAAACATTTGAGAGAAATTGTTAAGGACTAACAAATAAAATAACAGCTGACTGTTGGATCAAATTGATATGCTATTTTCTTGCCACACTCCATACTGCCGACTAATTGAAGGAGTTCGTAGTATTTGTAACCATGGAAGGTTTCATGTCAGTGAAGGATATAATAATCGTCATGATTCGATACTGCTTGACTTTTGTTAGATGGAGTCACATTCAAATATATTGCATCTTGAATCATGCATTTTCTTAAAATGTGGTCGCATTTTAAGAAATTAGTCATTAACCTGAGAGTAGTTTTTGAATGTGTTTTTTTTAAAATTAAAATCACACAATTGATTTTGCCTAAGTGGAAGAATGCTAGATTTATCTAATATTTTGTGGGTTGCAATCAATTGTTATTTCAGTTTGCGAAAAACGGGTTAATCATGATTCTGATGGAGGTGCATAAGTTGGCTTCTTTATTGATTAAGTGATTCTTTTAATTAAAGCATGAGTATATGAAATCTAATTAGTGTGGGCAAAAGAATGGTCTTTATCTCTGGGCCCATAATTGGTAGGGACTAGGGTTATATATATTATGTGGTTAGGTCCCCTTTGTAATCACGAAATAAGAAACATAACTGACAGCTCCACAATTTTTCCCATTGAGAGTTGTGAAGGGAGTGTGAGATATAGAGGAAGATCCGGTCACTCTTAATTTCAAGATTCTAAATCAAGGTGACAAGGACGACAACTCTTATTTCCAAATCATGTCTACATCAAATAAATGTTGATGTTCTAATTTCATATATTTGATTAGTGAATTTTTCTGCTTACAAGAAGTAGGTAAGCGTTGACTTATCTACTAAAGATATTGAATACATTGCAGACTGAGATTTGTTACGCTAAAATACATTGGATATAGAAGCAACTCTCAAATTATGATCGGACACTTAATTTTATTCCCATGAATTGTGACAACACTAATGCGATCAATCTAAGAGTCTGTTTGGTAAAAATAGCGGTTGACTGATAAACTAGTTGATAGTTTATAGTTGATGGCTGATGATTGATAACTTATAGCTTATAGCTTATAGCTGATGGTTTAGACTGATAACTGATAAGCTAATTGAAGTGTTTGGTAAAATTAGCAGTTCAAGTAATTTATAAATGTAAAATGACATAAACGATATTTAATACATAATTATTTAATTTAAAAATTAAAATAAATTATAAAGGATAAAAATCGGTTTATGCTAAACTAATAAGGATAAAAAAGGAAGAAAATATGATAACTTATAATCTATAAGCTAAAACGCTATTTCAAATAGCGTCTGGAAAATAAACTATAAACTAGTAAAATAAGCTATAAACCGGTGATGAAAAGACTGTTATCAAACAGGTCTAAATTGTCATATGAGCTTACTAATTATAAACTATAAGACATAAACTCAAAATTATGTCTTACCAAACAAAGCCTCAAACCATATTCACCCGATTAAAAATTTGAAAATTATAATTCAATAGAAATTTGTGACTAGTGAATTTAGTCAACTATATAAGACCTTAATTGATTATCAATTTCAAAGCATGTTTCTTGCATTTCTTTGGTGCGATTTTACGATTTTATTTATCCAGTAGCGTATGAAAACTAAAATAATATTAATAAAAGCAAATAAGGGAAGAGGGTAGAATAATTGTTATGTGCAATAACAAATAACAGTTAAAAATGTTTTTTTATGATTTTGATTTCCATTAAAAAACATGATAAATTAAAGAGTCCATTCAACACACTATTACTGTAACATATTATTGCTCACTAATAGATGTTTTAGAACAGGTGGCCACATATTATTGATCAAATGTTAAATATTTATTTCCATAAAAATAACACCAACATTACAAAATAAAGAGTCCATTCAACACAATATTATTGTTGCATATTAAAGCTCAATAGTGAATAGATGATTTTGACAAGCTTATGCTTATTAAAGATACGAGAGAAATGCTAGTAACACTCTCTTTTCAACACTTTCTCCAACACTCATTTTTTTATTGGTTGAAACATGTGTGGGTCTCTCAATTTGAAAATAAATCCCACATAAAGTGATAGGACCTACACATGTTTCAACTAATAAGAAAGTGAGTCTTAAAGAGAGTGTTGCTCGCACTTGTCTTAACGATAGATCTCAATGACTGACCTTAAGCCTAAAATAGGGGTTATTTTATAGTCATTAAAACCGGCAGATAAAATTAACTTGACCCATTCTTTCTCTTTTCTCTCTTTTCCCTTAACTATTACCATCATCAACATATCAAAGAAGAGTTGTGTTTCAACTGATTCGTTACTGATTCCATTTTGATTGTCCAACACCATATCTATGACAATCACCTTCCCTTCTTTACCTTTCTTCTTCAGAGATTCCTTGCATTTCTTTAATATCTTTATGCATTCTTCGTCACTCCAGTCATGCAAAATCCACTGTGATTTCATTCATACTTTGTTTGGTCATAAAAGAAATAGAGAAAATAAAATACAATATGAAGAAAATCATTTTAAAATATCTAAATAAAGAGAGATGATTAACATTTTATTTAACATTTTACCTTCAATAAAATGGCATCAGTTGGAGGAATTTCTTGAAACATATCTCCACCAACATAGGTTAGGTTGTCACTTCCTTTTAAGCCATCAACAACATGTGGAAGATCAAAAACAGTGCATTTTAATTGTGGAAATGAATTGGCAATGGCCTTTGCCATGGTCCCTGTGCCTCCTGCAACATCAACCAATGACTCCAGTCCATAGAACACTTCCTTGCACTTCTCAATCAACAAATCCGCCACTAATCGAGCATCACTTGCCATGGAGTCATTGAATAAACGGTTAAATATTGGGTCATGAGCAGCATAATCCCAAAAAAACCTCCCATGTGTCGTTTCAAATGCTGAAGAATCATCATTTTTTAACCAAGTAGACATTTGATGCCATGGATTTGTCATAATCGGGCTGAGCATCGCGTGGACAAATGGTGTCACACTCATTGGGTTGTCCTTAAGTAATAATCTAGATACATCAGTTAACATATACTCAACTTCTAATTCGTTCTCTGTTAAATTTTGTTGAAAGAAAAAACCAGAATGAGTCATGATTCGCATCAAGTGATAAATGTTAGGTTTTTTTGATGGATGGATTGGTAGGGAAGAAATGAGTTTTGAGAGTGACATGGGTTTGCCATAGTTGTGTATGATATCTGGTATGCCTAAATCAACAACACATTTAAGTGACATGGAATTGATGAAGTTGAAAATGTGATTCCATATTTGGCTTTGAGCTTTAAGCAAATTGGAAGCAACATTATCTCCATTTTGAAAATCCATACTTGCTAATTCAATTGTATTAACAAGATTTAATTGATATTGAATGTGGATTGAAACCTCACATTGTTAGGGTCTTTTTATATGCGTTAGGGCTAGCTAAAATGAAGTATCCAATCTGTTATCATATTATTATAATTTGGATATTACAGAAAAAGCATATTACAGATAAGCAGCAACTATATAGTATTGATAACTGCTACGAATCATAATTTGTTGGATTTTTATGCTCGTGCATATGTTCTTTATTGCGATGGCTTTTATTGATCACCTTAAAGTTTGGAAGGAGTATTTTTTGGTTTAGTTTAACCAAGCATGAACTCATTTGCATTTTTAATTTCTAAAAAAAAGAGTAAATTATTGACATCAGAACTAAGTATACATCTTAAATATTTCTTTTTTTACACAAACAACTTAATTTATTTTAAGAAAAAATGGTTGCTCAATACAAGGAGACCACGATGGCCTAGTCGACTTTATTAAAGGCTCCACGATGGCACAATTTGACTAACGCGACAAAGGGCCGCGATGGCCTAGTCGACTTTACTCCGATTAGTACTTAGGTGCCTCATTGAAAACCCTAGAGGGGAAAAGAGTACTCCTACCGACCTTAATTTATTACAAGCTTCAAATTTCTCCTTCATAGAAGAATAAAAATTTTATTTGATATCCAAATCCTAGAAAAACATAAACTGTCGCTTTCTCTTATAACTGCTCGGCGATGGGGCATACTTATTTCATTGAAGAAGATTGGTGGCTTCCTCATTCCTCAATTTTCTATTTTACCCCCATCATCAAAGTACTCCAATCTTCACAAGGGCGTGTCTGAGGATGAGCCCTTAGAATATTCTTCTCAGGACCCCTTGTCTTACTCTACGTGAGACCTCTTCTTCATTGCTCTTGACTGTGTTAGATCCTTCTTGCCTGCGGATGATGAAAAAACATATCATTTACATAAGATGACAACTTACCACGAAGAATTATGGCTTCTATCTCCTTTTTGAGTTGTATGCACACCTCCGTGTGATGGCCTCTTACTCGGTGAAATGAGCATTACGGTTTTTTTCCCACTGAGCGTTTTCACCCTGCGAGCCCGCGGTAGCCTGATTATTAGGCCTAAATGATCCAACTCTTGCAGGGTGTCGAACCTCCTCGAGTTGTGGGGTGTAAAAGGCTGCTGTCTCCCACTTCGAGATATCTCGCTTTGTTCCCGTGTATCTTGTTGTTGCGCATAGAGTTGTTTTTCCTTCCGAAGCGCGTTCCTGTCTGATTTGTTGTGAAGACTCATTGAGATGCTGGGTGGTATTCTTCATAATGCTTTCTTCCTAAATGATGCTATAGCAGAAGAGGTATATTATTTCCTTTGTGCCAGCCTTTGATTTTTGAACTGACGGCCCTTCCAAAGTACCAACCCGGATATTATCCTGGGGAGCCCTTGTGTTATGAATTGCCCATTCGCTGAAGTAAGCTCGTATTCTTGAGCGTGTTCGATCAGCCCCGAGCGGTTACTGGGAGAATTGTTGATAATTGCTTCCCATTGTTTTCTCACTGGAAAGAACTAGATCATCTTCTAAAGCAGGTCGGGTATCCTGAGATGGAATCCTTAGGGAGACCCATGTTCCAGTCTAATGCTTCGCCTTTGAAAGTTCCTAGCATTAGTACGCACTTGAGAGTATTTGTAGCCCTGAGTGTGGCGGCTTGATCTTCCATGGCCCTGATGTGTTGTCCAGGATCGGTCATATCGTCGAAAGAGGGTAAGGGAGGAAGTTTAAAGTTTTCTGGGATTCCTTGCCCATACGCCATCTGATATAGGCATGAAATAAGGTGATCCATGTGCCAACCCTTTGTCTTTGGGCATTTGAGACTGTAGGAATTGTACAAATCCTTGTAGCGACTCGTTTTTCTACTTTAAGGCATGTGTCGTGGTTAGTAAATGGGAAATGCCGAATAGGGAACTTCCATCCATGGTGGATGTCTAGCTTTCCCTCCGGTGCGTATGCGTGAAAAGTATGTGGCCTGGGAAAGTTTTACCTAGGCCTCATGGTGGGCGGAAAATGTTCCTATAAAAAAAATCTATTACCTCCCGGAAGAAGATTTTGGCGAGGTCACACAGGAGTTTGTGAGGGTTTAGCTTTAGGAATTCGAGCAATGCAAAAGGTACATGCTCGAGATGGAATGCGTCTTGCTTATCCCTCAGTCAGGAGCCGTATTTATAGCTGCTTGAGCAATAATCACTATCATAAATGGAGGAACCTTGAATTCCCTCCATAATGAGCGAAATTCAGTAACTTCTGTTGCCTGGTAGTTAAAGGACTATAACTCCCGTAACGGCGGATTCCTTCATGTGTAGGTGGCGGTTACGGCCGACTAGGGTAAAACGGTTACGTTTCTACTTGTGATAACACCCGTCGACCTGTATAATTCATCTCGGCCGGGCTAAGGACCCTAAACAAGTTGGAGATCCATTCTGGGTTGTGGGTCCCTGCCGAGTTGGAGATCCATTTTGGACTATGTGTCCTTGCCAAGTTGGAGATCCATTTCGGCCTGTGCGTCCTTTCCGAGTTGGAGATCCAACTTGGCTTCTTAAGATTAAACCTAATCTTTATCTTGTGCTTACTTCTTCCTTCAAGTGTCGGCTTACCCGATCGGCCTTAACATATCTAAATATGTACATATATCATGTAAAGAAAGAGTGTACAAAAAATCTAGCTGAAATGAATTTATTTGCTATTTTAAATTAATTATCAAAGTTGGTAAAAAAAATTAAATGAGACAAGTGATAAAAAGTAGGTTTTTGTCTCTATAGGACTTGAACTCAGGACCTTATGGTACAAAGCCTTAGCACGCGCGCTCCTGTCACTGGGGTGGCTGTAACATCCGGTTATCAATTGCAAACCAATAAATATAATATAAAACATGTTTCAAAAATAAAGAAATGGCGCCATGGCCATCATCTTCTTCGTGGAGACAAACACAACAACATCCATGGTTGATTTTCAAACTCCCTCATTTCCCAAGCATTTATAATAATGTAAACATGAAAGTTGATTGAAATTTCATCAGGAATTCAATCATATCATTTGTTTTAACTAAAACTCAAAGGTTATCAAGAATTTTTAAACTAACCAGAAAACTCTAATTTTTCAGAAACACATATCTTAACACATAAACATAATTAATGGCAATTGGGTTAGGGCTTAGCTTAAACACATTAAAGGCTACATTTTTGCTTCAGATACCAATCACAAAGGAGGTATGTATGATGATATTCAATATAGGTTATAAAATATACCTATTGGGGAAAGTCCAATGCTTCTTCTATGGCTTCCAGAAGCAATATGATGATCATAAAAACTTCCTCGGACCTTATTGAGTATGTCCAGATGCCTATCTCCCTTTGAAAGTCACTGCATTGTCTAACCAACTCAATGTGCAGGGTTCTGACCTTAAGCTTGGCTATGGAGTTTGGATGGTTACAATTGATAAATGAGGGTTTGGACAAGTTTTATTTGATGTATAGAAGGTGTCTGAAGTGAAATTTTGGAAAAGGCACGAGCGGATTTGAAGTTGGGTATTTGACACTTCAAAAGGGCATCAATGGTGGTTTTGAGAGTGATTATGAGTTAGAGGTGTTTTTGTGATGGATGTGGGTGATGTACAACTACTAAATGATGTTTAGAAACTATTTGGATGGTTGGTTTACAAAGAAATTGCAAGGGTTTTGAAATTCGAAGAAATGAACTTTGAACTTCAAAATGGAAAGTGAAAATGCAATTCTGAGTTAGAGACTGTTTTAGAGGTTATTGAGGGAACTCAAGGTGTATTTTGAAATGTGGAATTGATCTCTATTTATAGGAGAGGATTAGGGTTTGGAACTAATGAGATTGAATCTTTTGGCTTGGTTGCTTAGTTGTGAAGTAATGTGAAGATCATAGTTCCAATGCATAGTACAAGAGTATCCAAAGTGGTTGATCACTTTAAACATGTTTCTTCTAGGCTCATAAGTTGAGTGTGTGCAGAGGGAACAAGTTAGAGGGCTCAAGGAGTGGACTTTGTGAAAAAAGCTTGCTTTTCCAAAATGGCAATGGTGCCTTTCTCCCCTAAATGGTATGTCAACTTGGATAATGTTTGAATCACTTGGATAATCGTCAAAAAGTTTGTGTAATCTCTTGATTATGGACATATTTTCTAGCTAATGGATCTGAAAAGTGAGATTCTTGGCAAGATTTTGAGATTTGGACATAAGGTTTTCAAAGAAAGTGACATATAATGCAAGCTTAAGACACCATCTTTATCTCTTTGAAACTCTTAGCTCACAAATGCTATGGGGATTTCTTGTACTTTTTAGAAAGCCCTAAAAATCCTCTACAATTTTCATGTTTGGTGTTTACTCAAATTCTCAAAGGATCTTGATGAAAAATGGTCTCAAAGTTGCTTACTTTCTAGAAGTAAATTTGCCTATTCATGAAGCCTCAACAATTTTGTACCTTCATAACTTAAAATCCTTTCACTTGTGGAAAAATATTCACATTGACGAAGTCATAGATCTTGATTTCCTCTTCAATTAAGGCTTTAGAGCACGAAAAAATGGCCAATTACTGAAGAAGTTATGACATTTCAAAGTTAGGCATAAAACTTGCATTTCTTCATGAAAAAGTCAAAACTCTAATCTTTGACTTTTAATTCCTTGATTAATTTTCTTGATTTTCTTGATCAAATGACTTCAATAATCTTATATTCATGATTTCGATCTTCAAAAGTCCATGGTTGACCAAATTTCTCAAAAGTTAAAGGTGATCTTGAACAATTGACTTTTTCCAAATGAATTGCATTCTTCTAAGTATCAATTGAATCAAGCTCCTCCAACCAATTGAATATTATGAGTGGATTATAATGAGGTATTGGAGATCCTTGAATCATGATTTGAGCCATCAGACCTTGCTTTGACCAAAAGTCATGTTTCCAGAGAATTAGATCAAAAACCCTAATTATGTACCAGATGAATTTGAAAGTTGTTGATCTTAAATTGAACCACACTTGGGATTGGATATTGATGAGGGAATGAGCCACAAAACCCTAATTTTCCTAACCTCCTTGATCAATCACTTATCTTGTGAAACAAGCAACAAGCAAACACAATCTTTTTGTATATTTTTTAGTTAGTAAATGATGTAATGAATGATTATGAATGATGATAATGATGATGATGATGATCACACCTTTTGAGATTTAGTGAAAAATGAGGTGAGATCTCTGGGTCAAAAATTGGGGTACAACAATTATCACACTCAATCAAAATTATTTTCAAAATTAAATTCAAAACATTTTAAAAATAAAAAAATAAAATCAAAATCATTTTACAAGTAAAAAATTAAAACTTTTTCCAAATTGATCAACATCAAGTCATTCTCCCGTTTATTAAAATACTTCAAAATCATTTTCTCAATCAACTCGAATTAAAAAGGACAATTTGATGCACATCATTTTGATCCCCAAATAATCGAATGCAAAGTGTACACTTTATTTCAATGAATTATTCCTCTTCCTCCCAAAAATACATAATTATACTTGGATTAAAAAGGATAATTGGATGCACGTCATTTTGATCCCCGAGTAAACGGAAGTAAAGTGTACACTTTGTTCCAACCGGATACTTGAATTCCGCCAAGAAAATTTTCATAAATCAAATGGGGGTGAAAAAGAACAATTAGATGCATATCCTTTTGATCCCCGAATAATTGAACCTGATGCATACGCCTTGTTCCAACCAAGCATTCGTCTTTCGCCTAAAAGTAATCTCAACTAATGAAACCTATATTTTTTGCCCAAACGCAATCAAAAACTTTTCATAAACGAATAATGTTTTATCCATTCTAACACGATAAAAACAAACATTTCAGTCTCCCACGCGTGAGCAAAAAGCAACGTTTAACCGCTAGAATTCTACCTAAACATCATTCACTAAAATCAACAAACGGATGTGTGGAGTGCTAATACCTTCCCCACGCATAATTGACTCCTGAACTTGAATATGGTTGTGAAGACCATGTTTTTTTCTTTTAGGGTTTTATCAACTTTTTCCCTTTAAAAAAATAAAGTTCAGTGGCGACTCTTGTTGATTTCGAGCGTTCATTCGCTCAGGTATTTTTCGCGCCACGGAAATTAGATAAAGATTTAATAAAAATGTCTTCAAGGTATTAAACATGAGTCTGTCAATGATAATATTGTAGGCGGGGCATCTATCATAAGATACTATATTGTGACAGTTTTGGCTTTCTTTCCTTCCTTGAAGGTTATTTCAATTGGGATATAACCATAGACCTACACTTGATCGCCAAAAAAACTACCTAAGATCCTTTGAAAGGGTGAAGTTGATCTTCATCTAATTTGAATGTTTTGAAACCATCCTATTAAAGGACAGTGACCAAGCTATAAGGATCAACTAATTTTTTTTCATGTTCTAATGGAAAATCTGAATGATGATGACCATAGGGTCGTCCTCATGGTGCATAATCCTGGTTGCATCTTTTCATGAGAAGATGGCGTCAAATGAGAGGGTTATTAATGTTTTATGGGTTGTTAAGATATATCCACTACCGGCCAAGGACACCATTTATGACAGGATCTTAACTCTCCACCACTGGCAAACCCCCCAATAATGGTATTTAGAGTATGGTGGACCTTTTCGTTGACTTCAGGATCTCTTCCATAAAGACAGTTAACATCATCCTGCCTAGGTGATGCGACCTTCCTCCAAAATTATATGGTGCCTCCTTGAAAATATCATCATAAATGGCCCTCCTGAATAGTACAATTGCTTTTTTTTTCTTCTTCAGTTGGTGACAATTTTGTGTAGGTTCATTCATATTGTGAATTGTACATATTTGGGTCGGTCAGGCAAGTCGGCGCCTGAAGGAAGAGATGGGAATAGGACAACAGCTATAAGTCTAAAGTCGAAGGAACCATTAAGCCCCTCCCGGCAAAGACACAGGGTCAGAGTGGACCCTCAACTCAGATATAGGTTCTCCACCCGATTACAAATGGGCTCCGCAGGTTGGCGTTAAACGTTACAAGCAGACCCTTAACATTCCATCCAAGACAAACGTAACCGCCGTCCGCACACAAGAAGACCACGCCGTTATGTCATTCTCATATGATACGTCCTCATATATAGATTGATGAAATTTAATATTTATAATAAATTATTAAACAAGAAAACTCAATGCAAAATTACTGTTGGAATAAATTAACTATGAGGTAAATGATAATTGAGTGGCTATTACCTTAATGGTAAGTTTGTGTTACATGAAATAGGGGAGAGAGAAGTTGGTGAGAGAGAAATTGAAGAGAGTTGTTAAACTTTTTTTTTGTTTGGTTTGAAAAGAAGTTGGAGAGAGGGACTACCTTTAAGATGGGCCGCACGACTTTTCTGTTTCTTCTCAAAATTGAAGAGAAAGGAAAAATCAATGTGTTTTAATTTTATATTTTCTGTCTTACCCCATTGTTGTTATTATTATTCATAGTTGTTGAACTGCATTGTCACTGTGGATTTGCACAATTACTGCTATATACAAAGTTTCAATTTTTTCTTTTTCATATGCATTAGCAACCTGACTAAATATGTTTATTTGGATTTTTTTTGCAAATGTTAAATAGAAAACAAAAATGTGGTTGGATACAATGTCTCAAGCATTTGTTAATATAAAGAAATAAATTCGGTTTTTAATAAAGTAAAAGAAAACATTTATTTATTTGAACAAAATGAAAAAAACACCTTGTCTCTCATTTTATTAATACGAAACCTAGCTCTTAATTTTTATAATTAATCAGTATTTTTTAATTTAAATTTTCACTTTTTTTTTACAACTTATTTAATTAATTTAATAAATAAGTTATATTGTCAATTTTTTTAAGATTAGGGTTTTATTGTCAATTTTTTAAATCATTATTATTCTCTCTTCACAATTTCTCTTTTATACCAAACATTATATCAAATCTATTCATTTTTTTATCTTTTCTCTCTTCTGATTCTTTTTCTCACCTCTTTCTCTCTTTATTATTTCTCCTCACAGCCAAATAGTCCCTAATGGTTGTTGCTATCTAAAACAAAAAAATTTGCAGCATTTATATATTTTGAAGTTGTGAAGCTGCTGGTGACATGGAGTGTTTTTTTTTTTTGAAATGAATGTTCTCCTCCTTTTTGCATTGAGCCATCTCTCATGTTGATGATCTAATGCTAAAATAAAATCATGAAAAACAAATAATAAGTCAAATTAAAAACAAATAATAAGTTAAGTTAGTTTTGAAGTAATAGAAAAAGATCAATAAAAAACTGAGATTAATGGCAGAATAGCAGAACACAATTGGCAGCAGAGCATCCTGTATTTTTTTTTTTTGTCTTCTATTGGGAGTTTTTTCCTAAAACTGTTGTTGGAGCAATAAAGACATGCAATAAAACATTTAACTGGTTTGTTAAAATTGTTGTTTATAGCCAGAAGATGAGACAAAGAACTCCCAATTGGGAACCGTAAATAACATGCAATGCAACTTGATCGTCAGATCTCTAAAGCTCGTTGGTTGTCATGTTATGTCACATGATGACTTTTAAAAAGCTTATGGACAACAACTTCAAGATCTTAAATGAGTATATAAATTCAATTTAAAATATAAAAATTTGTCTCGTTAAGTCAGTTTATTTGATAGTTATGAAAAAATATTTGATTGTATTTAATCCACGATTTCTATTTATTCCCCTTTAAAATAATGGTATTTTAAACACGCGAGTATTTGATAGAAAACAATTGATATTTAGGTTTTACAACTTTTTTTATTTCTCTTTTAATATAAACAATTAAACGTTCAAAAATGGACTTTTACTCTTTTTGTGAAAATTGGGATCGAACTCTAGTGTGTCGAAGAGTAGCTGCATGTTTCGACAGAGAATGTGTCGAATACCTACATATTGTAGTTGAAGTGTGTTCTAGTATGTGGGTGTAGAAATGCTAGGGTTGTTAGTATTTCAAATTGAGCCTGTTTGTTATGTCCAATTGTTTAAGCTAGCTTGTACCCTAAGTTGACTTGTAATAGGTATTTGTAAAAAAAAACTCATTAGTTTAGTATGTTAGGTTTATTATTAATAGCATACTAATCTCTCATAATTGCATACTGCAAATCCTAATTTAGGGTGAAAGGATTATTTGTTATTCTTATAACTTGTAATCTTGACTGAAAGAGGAAGAAAAGAATAACAGTTATAACCAATCCTTGTTGTTCTTCTTGTTTATCATCTTTTATACCCTTGTGTGTTTCTTGATCACAGAAAAACAATTTATCCTTTGTTCATCGAGGCATCCTTTTCACAACAAATTGGTGCAGTGAGCGTGGATAAGATGCCTTCAACAAAGTATGAGATTGAAAAGTTATCTGGTGTGAACGATTTCGATCTGTGGCGCTTGAAGATGAAAGCCCTACTGGTTCAGCAGGGTTGTTTGAAAGCGTTGAAGGGAGCGGCAACTATTGATTGCATTAACAGAAAAAGAAAACACGACCATGATAGAAAAAGCCTACAGTGCAATTTTTGTTGAGTCTTGGTGATAAGGTTCTTCGATAGGTATCAAAGGAGACGACGACATCAGGGTTATGGCTGAAACTTGAAAGTTTGTATATGAACAAATCGCTGGTAAATCGACTCTACCTGAAGCAAGCTTTGTATTCATTCAAGATAATTGAAGACAAAGTGTTGTCTGAGCAGTTGGATATGTTCAACAAGCTGATTCTTGATCTTGAAAATAATGATGTGAAGATCGATGATGAAGATCAAGTATTGTTACTATTGTGCGCTTTGCCTCGAACACATGTTCACTTCAAAGAAACTCTCTTGTATAGAACGGAGTCCCTAACCTTTGAAGAAGTTCAATCATCCCTGTATTCTAAGGACTTGACCAAACGAAAGGAGCATAAACTTTCGACTGTTGGTAAAGGTTTGGCCGTTAAGGGAAAAGTTTTGCAAAAGGATGGTAAGTTTGACAAGAAAAAGGGCAAAAGTCAGCAGAAGTCTTAGAGTGGCGAAACATCTGGTATTCGATGCTATTATTGTAAGAAGGAGAGTCACAAGAGAAAGGTGTTCCCTGAACGCCTGAAAGATCATGGAGGTAAGGATAATGGCAATGCAGCCATTGTTCAAGATGATTTTGAATCATCTGATGTTCTTGTGGTTTCAAGTGGTGACTTTAGTAAGGAGTGGATTATGGATCCAAGTTACACTTGGCACATGACTCCAAACAAAGACTTTTTCGAGGAATTATATGATCAAGATGGTGGATCTGTATTGCTGGGAAACAACTAAGTTTGCAAGATTGCAGGTGTTGGATCTGTGAGATTAAAGCTCCATGATGAGTCAATAAGGTTGTTGACTGAAGTCAAGTATGTTCCTGATTTAAAGAGAAATTTTATTTCTCTTGGTGAATTCGACAAGAAAGGAAATGTTTTCCAAGGAGAGAAAAGTATCCTAAGAGCCATGAAGGGGTCGAAGGAAGTCTTGAGAGGCGTGAAGAAACAAGGCTTGTATATCCTTGAGGTTGAAGTTGTAAGTGGTTTGACAAATGTTGCATCCACGAAACCTTTGTCGAAGATGGATATTTGGCACATGAGATTGGGCCATGTCACTGAAAGGGGTTTGGTCGAATTAGGGAAACAAAATCTGCTTGGTGGAGACAAATTCGAAAAGCTGAAGTTTTGTGAACCTTGTGTACTTAGAAAATCTTGTAGAGTGAAGTTCAACAAAGGCAAACAAAGAACACATGGATCCCTTGATTATATCCATGCTGATCTTTGGGGGCCTGCAAGGTGTTCATCACATTCAGGAGCGAGATATTTTCTATCCATAGTAGATGATTATTCCAGAAAATTATGGATATTCATCCAGAAGACTAAGGATGAAACTTTTGAGAATTTCAAAAGTTGGAAGACTCTGGTCGAAAATCAAACTGGCAAAAAGGTCAAGAGGTTGAGAACCGATAATGGCCTTGAATTTTGCAAAGAGGTGTTCAACAGTTTTTATGCTGCTTCTGGTATTGCAATGCACTGAACTACTGCAGGTACTCCACGGAAAAATGGTTTGGCTAAAAGGTTTAATCGAACTATTTTGGAGAGAGTTAGATGCATGTTGACTAGTGCTGGGTTAAATAAGGTGTTTTGGGCTTAGGCTGTTCCGACAGCAACATATCTAATAAACAGATGTCTTTCGACAACGTTAGATATGAAGACACCTGAAGAAGTTTGGTCGGGATATCCACCAGATCTCGACAAACAGAGAGTATTTGGCTACGTAGCCTATGCTCATATTACACAGGACAAGGTCAAACCTAGAGCTCAGAAATGCATGTTCATGGGATACCCTGAAGGAGTCAAAGCTTATAGGATATCGTGCCTAGAGCTAGGTCACAAGAAGAGTATCACCAGTCGAGATGTAGTTTTCAATGAAGCTAAAATGACTTTTAAGAAAACTGATGATGTTGGTCAAAATGCAGAAACATTTGACGAAGAGATGGAACAGGTAGATATTCCTTTTGAGGTGGAGCATGTTGATGCTGAATTGCATATCCCTGATGAAGTCGAAGAAGAAGCAGAAGATGCTGAGGAAGTTGAGGAAACTGTCGATGATTATCTATTGTCATGAGATAGGTCAAGAAGAGTCATCAAGCCACATCAGAGACTTGAGTATGCAGATCTTATAGCTTATGCCTTAATCTTTGCAAGTGAGGTTCTAGACGAAGAACCTATAGACTATAAGGAAGTTATGAGGAGTCGAAATCAGACTGAATGGATGAAGGCCATGAATGATGAGATGAAATCTCTTCAAGTCATACTTGGGAACTGATCAAAGAACTTGTTGGGTCAAGGTTAGTCAGGTGTAAATGGATTTTCAAAGTTAAGGAAGGAATTGAAGGAGTGGCGTCAAAAAGATACAAGGCAAGGTTGGTCGCAAGGGGTTTCACTCAAAAAGAATGTGTCGACTTCAGTGATGTTTTTTCTCCTGTTGTGAAGCATAGGTCCATCCGAATGTTGCTTGCCATTGTGGCACAATTCGATCTTGAACTGGAATAGATGGATGTGAAGACTGCGTTCTTGTATGGTGATCTAGATGAAACGATCCTAATGAGGCAACCTGAAGGGTATGTCAAAAAGGGAAAGGAAGAATATGTGTGAAAGCTGAATAGATCCTTATATTGACTGAAACAATCTCCTCGACATTGGAATAGGAGATTCGACAAGTTCATGGCACGCATAAGTTTCGTTAGAAGCCAGTTCGACGAATGTGTTTACTTTCGATTTCGACCTGGTAATTCATTTGTTATTTTGTTGCTTTATGTGGATGATATTCTCATAGCAAGCAACAATGTCGAAGATGCAATGAGGGTGAAGGCTGAACTCAATAAGGAGTTCGATATGAAGGATCTGAGAGCTGCTTCTAGAATTCTTGGGATTAACATTCGAAGAGATAGAAAGAAGTCGAAATTATGCTTATCTTAAGAGGCATACCTACAGAAGATTCTCAAAAGGTTTGGTATGTCAAATTCAAAGCTTGTTGTGACTCTAACAAACCCTCAATTCAAGCTAAGTATTGATCAGTGTCCCTGTACTGATGTTGAAAGAGCCTATACAAATAGAATCCCATATGCAAATATAATTGGTTCTTTGATGTATGTTATGGGCTGTATTATACCCGACATAGCATCACTACTAGAAAACTCGCTTTTAGTGACCGAATTGGAGACCGAAAAAGCTTAAAAATTGGTCACTAAAACATTTAGCGACCGATTTAGTGACCATTATTTTTCGGTAGAAAAAGTGCTAGTCTCTAAGCTTTTACGACGAATTTAGTGACCGAAATTTAGAGACCGAATTTAGTGACCGATTTTAGTGTTCTTTTTCATAAAGGAGAATCAAAAGTTGTGATACATAGGAATGGAACTCGTGACCTCCGCATATTTAATTAAGAACTTGTCACTACACCACTTCACATATATTGTTATATTTTATATTTAAATATATATATATATATATATATATATATATATATATATATACATAGAGTTTTATATAAATGTATTATAAAACAATAAAAAATATGAAAATTTTAGTAAAAATTAAAAGAGAATTAAAATATAAAAAAAGAAGAAAGAAAATAATAACATAATAAAGAGGATTAAAAATATAAAAAGAAAACCAAAAATATTAGTGACCGAAATTTCGGTCTCTAATTTATATATATATATATATATATATATATATATATATATATATATATATATATATATATATATATATATATATATATATATATATATATATATATATATATATATATATATATATATATATATATATATATATATATATATATATATATATATATATATATATATATATAATTTGTGACCGATTTAGTGACCTCTTAAAAGTGTCTCATGAATATCAAATTTTGGTGGCTAATTCGGTCACTAAATTTTAGTCTCTAAATCGGTGGATGATTTATTTTAGTGACCTCTTAAAATTGGCTCATGAATATCATATTTCGGTGGCTAATTCGATCACTATAGTGTAGCAACATGCTTAAAATTTACGTTCAAACGGAGTCGCCACCCACTTTATTTGGGGCAAGTGAGAAACCCTTAAAAAGAGAGATTTGGGTAAGTAGGTAAATTAGACAAAAGGAAGGTGTTAGGCACCCTTTGCCTCCCTTGTACTCAAGGGGACCCATTTAAAGGGACCCATTTAATCTTAAGGTTTAGGTTTTATAAAAAAAATATTTGACAATTGTTCACTAATAGATTTAAAAAAAGGTTAACCTTTGCCCAAAAGGGTAAATCTCAGTTTTGATAAAGGGCAGGTATTGTTACCAATTCTAATCGATACGTTCGACTATAAATAATAACGAATTTTTAGAGAAAATAGGCTAATCATCGCAACCAATAAGATGGTTGAAACCCTTTAGCCAAATAAATCATATTTTATTTTAATTAATAAAATACTCAAAAGGTTTTGATATGGTCATTGTCAGATCGAGACAACAATGACCATGGCTAAGCCAAAATATATGTATAGTATATAAAAATACGGCCTCCTCAATGCATCATTAGCCAAAAACCTTTAAAAGTAAAAAAACATTAAAATTCATCAGAAGCCTCAGATGTTCATCATTGGCCAAAACAAAGATTTTTTAAAGGGGCCTCATATTAAATCATTGGCCAAAAGTTTTTAAAAAAAGGTTTTAAGAAAGGGAGGCCTCATAGATTAATCATCGGCCAAAAATGTTTGAGTTTGTGATTGAGTTTGAATAATTTGAAATTGCGTTTGAGTGGTTTGAAAATTGCGTTCGAAAGGAGGAAAGGGTTTGTCGGCGGTTGTCAGTTGATCAACAATGGCGGATTAGGGATGTTCAAGACAGACCCCAAGACAAACCCTCAAAGGGAGAAGAGAAAAAGGCGTTGAAAAACGTAGTTTGTGTGAAAAAGCGTAGTTTTGGGTGTGTGTGAATTTGTGAAAAAAAAAGGTACGTGAAATTGAAAGAAAGGATCCCTAATAGGATTGTCAAAGATCCTATTTATAATGTTAGAAATTAGGTTAAAAATCCCAAAAGGGAAATAACCCAATATATTTTGTCATTTTTAATAATAATAAAATAATAATAAGAATTAGTTAAATAATAATAATCCTAATTCTAATAGTATTAAAATTAATAATGCTAAAATTCTAATAAGAGTCAGTAATAATATTTAATAAAAACCCTTATGATAAGATAAATGGACTGACTGGTTTTGGGCCCAAAATACCTGCTAATTACACCCCAATAAAAATAGTTTTATAAGAGCGTGGGTTTAACAATAGATATGTTAAACCCCGTAACTCTTAATTTTAATACCCTTGATAAATTATTAGACGAGAATTGATCGGGCAAATTTTGGGGTATGACAGCTGCCCCTATTCAATCTTCTTAAACCTGAAGAGGTAGATAGGCACGTCTGCACTTGTTGGGAAGAAGTTCCGTGGGAGATGGGCTTAAAGACACCATTTTTTTAGAATGTGAAGCAACTGCTTGGGGAAGGAATCGGGTGCTTTGATTGTAGTACGGCCTAAAAAGGCAACCTGAATTTTAGGCAATGTTATGATGCATGCGATGTATGATGCAGTGAGCTTCCCAAAATAAATGAGAGCCGTATATGTATATGCACTATGTATGAATGAAGTATGTTAGGTAAATGATGCATGATTATCAGTTGAAGTATGTTAGTAATTCTGAAAAGAAAGATAAAACCTTTGCGTGTTGGTGATGCCGTTTTGGAGAATATCACTGCCGAGGGACTAACATGATAAACCCAATTGAGAAACCCCTTGAAAATCTGGTTGTAAAAACCCTTCGAGAAACCCTTTGATCACTGCCGAGGGACTAACGTGATGAGAAACCCAATTGAGAACCCTTTTGTAGATCCTTGTTGTATAATTCTTTGTAAAACTCTGTTTGCCTGGAAAAGCACCTAGAAAGGATGGAATACGTCTTAAAGAAGACTGCCTGGAAAGGCTCCTGCACCAATAGGGTTATTTGCGAGGGTTATCGCAAACTTCACCTGCACCATTTAGGATAATTTGCTATGCTTATAGCAACTTCACCTGCACCATTTAGGATAATTTGCTATGCTTATAGCAACTTCACCTGCACCATTTAGGATAATTTGTCATAGCTCTGACAACCTCACCTGCACCAATGGGATCACTTGCGAGGGTTGTCGCAAATTCACCTACACCAATAGGATTATTGGGTTTTGCTGTAACAGTCAGACGGAAATTGACTACCAAATGAGAATTTGATTTTTATGCACCAGTCAGACGGGAACTGACTACCAAACGAGAATTGGATTTAATGTAACAGTCAGACGGGAACTGACTACCAAATGAGAATTGGATTTGGATTGCTTAATGAAAATTGGACCTCTGTAGTGTGTGAATGCCACAGATGATATGCATATGCTAATGCGTATGTATAGATTGTTTATGGATGAATGAACAACAAGGTTACTATCATCGGTAAGGTTACCGGGATACATCAATCAGGTGATCGGGTGAATATCTCCGTGAGGTTGCTATCATCAGTAAGGTTACTGGCATCGGTAAGGTTACCGGAAACATCAATCAGGTGATTGGAAATACACCCACATTAGGGTTACTGTCATCGGTAGGGTTACCGGGAGCATCAATCAGGTGATTGGAAATATCTCAGTAAGGTTACTGGCATCGGTAAGGTTACCGGAAGCATCAATCAGGAGATTGGGAATATCTCAGTAAGGTTACTGGCATCGGTAAGGTTACCGGAAGCATCAATCAGGAGATTGGGAATATCTCAGTAAGGTTACTGGTATCGGTAAGGTTACCAGAATCAGGTGGATAGTATAGCTTAGCACCAGAGTTTTTTTGATGTATGGGATAATGCTTATGCTCATGCATATGTTGAGTAGAACGAAGTAATGTCTTCTATAAGACTACCTGGAAAGGTTTTCGGAATGGATGTGGATGTTTGTCTTAAAGAAGACTAATTGAAAAGATTTTTTTAGCAGCAGGTGAGGAATGTCTTTAAAGACGACTACCTGAAAAGGCTGAAAGATGTCTTAGAAGGACTACCTAAAAAGGTTCTTAGCAAGGAATGAGGAATTTCTTAGAAAAGACCACCCATAAAGGTTCGTAGAATGTCTTAAAGAAGACTACTCGAAGAGATTCCTGAAAAGGATGCCAAATTGCTTTGAAAATGACTACCTGAAAAGGTACTTAGAACAAGAATGTCTCGAAGAAGACTACCCCAAAAGGTACGTAGAAAAAGAGTGTCTTGAAGAAGACTACCTCAAAAGGTACTTAGAAAAGGAATGTCTTAAAGAAAACTACCTAAAAAGGTTTGTAGGATGTCTTAAAGAAGACTACCTAAAAAGGTTCTTGGAAAGGGAATGTCTTAAAGAAGACTACCTAAAAAGGTTTGTAGAATGTCTTAAAGAAGACTACCTAAAAAGGTTCTTGGAAATGGAATGTCTTAAAGAAGACTACCTAAAAAGGTTTGTAGAATGTCTTAAAGAAGACTACCTGAAGAGGTTCTTAGAAATGGAATGTCTTAAAGAAGACTACCTAAAAAGGTTTGTAGAATGTCTTAAAGAAGACTACCTAGCAAATGGAATGTCTTAAAGAAGACTACCTAAAAAGGTTTGTAGAATGTCTTAAAGAAGACTACCTGAAGAGGTTCTTAGCAAATGGAATGTCTTACAAAGGACTACCTAAAAAGGTTCTTGGAATGGCAATGTCTTAAAGAAGACTATTTAGAAAAGTTCTTAGAATGTCTTAAAGAAGACTACCTAAAAAGGTTCTTGGAAACGACGATGATTGTCTTAGAGAAGACTACCTAGAAAGGTTTAAAGAAAAATAATGTCTTAGAGAAGACCACCTAAAAAGGTTCGTAGAAATGATGACAATTTATCTTAAATAAGACTGCCTGAAGTGGTTCCTAGAAAGGATGATGAATGTCTTAGAAAAGACTACCTGAAAAGGTTCCTAAAAGGGATCGTAGGATTTGTCTTAAAGAAGACTACCTATAAAAGGTGTGGTGTAATGTATCTGTCAATGTATGCAATGCATGACTTATATGTATTTGCATGATGCTTCAATGATAGGTTGTTGATAACCAAAGCGTGTATATTTTGCTAATGTTGTAAGGTTGTTGGATGCTAGCGCGATTTCCCAACATCTATTTCTTGAACTTTGTAGATCGTAGTTAGGAGAGAGATTGATTCGAGGTTGTAAAGCATGAAGACACATTTTCTTTTTGTTGTGCGCCTTATGGGTTTGATATCCATTGCCCCCGTATTTTCGTGGAAAAAGATGCTTATGAGGGAAGTGCCCCAGGAAATAACCTTGTCATATGCTTTGGCGTTTAGATTGAAGGGTATGCCCTTGATTTCCAGGATATGGAGGGTTATCCATAGTGTTCTGTCCTTTGGTTTAAATTTTTCCCATGTTTGACATGCCCCTGATCGTTATTGCTTCGAGATGTGACCCAGGTCAATTGAACCTTAGGAAGAATGCCCCTAGTTAATAGGATCCTTGATTGTATGCCCCTGTTTAGGAAAACCATCTAGATGTGGTTCCCCCATGCAAGAGTCTTTATTAGAAATGGTCATCTTTGATTAACCAATTTCGAGATCTCCTCGATGCTAAGTATATATTCGTAGATGGCGTTGTACCCTTTGAAAAGTAATTATAATGTAATGCGAATGCAAATTTTAAAATCGAAGTCCGCCATGAATTAGGACTAGATGGTTAGAAATGAATGCTTGAAGAAGCGTAATGATTAGAAATAGTGTTAACAAACTTTTGGAGTCAGTATAACAAATCCTGCTTAATATGCTTTCATAGTTAACCTTGCCTCAATTAGGACTTTTGAATGTTGTATCTTGGCTTGGTTCGTGGTTTAAGAACAATGGATATAAGGCTCAAAATTTATTTAGCCCACCCCTTTCTCCTTGATGTTCTCCAAGTTCTAAAATTCGCTTAATCCAATGGATGTGATTTGTTTTGTAAGAGAGTCGTTTCAGTTTTTGATATTGAGCAAAAGCCTTAGTATAGATGCAAGCATTGATGAAAATGTTGTAGAGATCCAAGCATTTACGAGAAGCTTCAATGATTTAGCAGTCACAAGATTGTGCTTTGTATTTTTTCTTTGTTTTGTTTTTACCCCTTATTTTTGCATGAACCAATTCTTTTGAATTTGATCCATCGGGATGCCCTAATTTTTGCCTAAGTCATTTTTGTTTTCATGGAATTTTCCATTTTGACTTAGCGGGCATTTTTTCTTTTGAAAGCTCCTTTTGGAATTTGATCTTTGGATATTGAATATTGTGACTGCCATGTTGATTTTGATTTGTAAGCTTTGACTTTGATACTTCCTCGATCTTGAATGATATGTTGAGGAAGAAGATGTTGTGAATGTTATCTCCATTGCTTCCTCAATCTTTGATGAATGCGAGGAAGAAAATGTGCTTGAACCGTTTGCTTGCTTGATCCTTATGCTTGAACCTTTGCTTGGACTGACTGATTCTCTTGACAACCCAAAATACACCATTGAAAAATAGAAGCAAACTCCAACTCCTGGCTCGAGGGGTGGCGAGAGATTAACATCCTTATACCTCCACTGTTTAGGGATTTGAAACAATGCCTGTACATCGTCGGTTCGGTCTTACCTTGAAAGCATATACTTAGCTGGACTTAGTTATTTGTATTCGTCATTCTCCCTCAAGTTTGTTAATGATTTGAAAGATAATTTGAAATGGAAAGTCGTAGTAATGCAAGAGCGGAGCGAAAGATTTGATTTCAAAACATGCATGATTATTTTATTGAATTACTATTCGAAAGGTACAACGTTTTACATCAAATAGTATTTTGTAATTGTAGGAATTACAACTAGAAAGATAAACCTATTAATCCTAAGGGAAATCTCCTTTGTGAGTCTGTTGACCTTGCTTTACTCCTTAGTTCCTAGACTTGTAGAAGTAAAAGGGTAATCTCGAATTCTCCTTAGGCACGTCAAACCTGTCGGGAATAATTGTAAGCGGCGGGTTTTCGTCGTATCAGAACTTCGTGAGTTTCCTTTGACTGAACCTCTTTTTCTTTTCTAAAGGATAGTATCACACTATTTGCAATGTCCATATTTTGTAGATTGGTAGAGAAACCTACGACCCTTTTGTCCCTTGGTATGGAGTTAGCATATGTCGCGTTCCCTCCATCATAGTCGCGCATTTTTGTTCATGGTATTGCCCCAGTTGGACTGACCCTTGCCCCTAGGTTATCATAGAGCGTCCTTGTAAGTTTGCTATGTTCGTAGATGAACCCCTTTATGGCTAGATACCCCTTGAGTGTATCTATGAGGGAACTTCTTTGTTGAACTAATCCTTGCTCGAGGATAACCTATGTTGTATGAACACGTGGCTGGCATAGTGGAAAGGCATCCTTCTTTTTCCTTAGCAAGACCAAGATCTTTTTAATCTCCTTTCTCCCTAGTTGATGATCCCCTTTGGTCTTGGAAAGTTGCGGGAAACTGGCTAACATGGTAAGTATGGATGCGGGCGAAGGTAGAAATGCAAATGTGAATGTAAATGAATGAATGCATGAAAATGCGAATGCGTGGGTACGCGAGAGACTCCTTGCATTATAACTCCGTGTATGCAATGCAGACATGTGACATATGATCCTAGGGATAGCCTTAGAGGCGACATTAGACCCTCGTGGAATCTTTGCAGGATAAGTGTTATGACATACCAATGAAAATCCCTTAGACCAGGGAGTATGCAGAAGGTAGTGGCTGGTGACCGTTCGTGACAGTCACCAAATCTCATGGCCATCGAGAGGCTAATCGACGTGCGTTAAAGAGGACGTCCTTCAAGGGAAGGACACGTTGTTGTAAAAACATATGGGCGAAAAAGAAAATTCCTATAGGATAGGGAGTACGTAGAAGCAAGCACAGAGTGACCGTTCGAGACAGTCACTATATCTTATGGCCATCGAGAGGCCAATCAACATGCGTTAATAGAAATGTCCTTCGTGGGAAGGACACGTAGTTACAGAAATTCAAGAATATAAAAGTAAAATCCCTACAAGCTAGGGAATGCATAGGCGGTGATATCCTTCGTGGGAAAGACGTGGTCTTTAGAAATTAGAGTCCCTACAGGCTAGGGACCACGTAGGGATACCTGCAAAATTGCAACGCATAGATATTCGAAGTATATAAATTGCAAACAAATAATAAGCACATAAGCACAAAAGTCCTAGGTTCATAGGTCCGACGTAGCGGCTCTTGGGAGCCAACCTTTCTATAGGGGGTGTTCTAGAAGATCTCATGGGGTTGTTCGTAGCCTCCGAGACTTTTTGTCTCTTCGGATTTTAGAACAACTCATTTAATCCATGAGGTTCGAATTTTTGGGGTAGGTTCTCGGAGAGATCAGCCAAGTATCCAGTCCTGCCCTCAACAAAGTCAAGCCTCGTTTTGGACACTTCCGAATACTCAACCCACTCCGAGTGGAGTTATCAATGAGACTCGTAGGCGATTCATACTCCCCTATTGATCTCAAAGTTAACTCCCACACTTAGGGTTTAACAATATATATTATCCCACCATGGTATGAAAAAATGATAATTATACGAACAAAATAGAGATAATGAAACAAATATATAATTATCAGGAGAAAAACGAAATAATATAAACACCAAACAAAATTGAAAAGAGAAAAAAAAAACCTAAGACTAAAGGGGAGGTGAGTTAATTATTTGATTGAGTCTTGATAAAGAATCGTGATCTTTATCAGAATTAGTTCGCTCGAGGCGAAGAAATTTGACTTAATTCAATTACCACATTTTTAGCGGTAGCTTTTGATTATTGCTCTAGGCATAAACCAATTCGCATGAATTTTAATCGTGTTTTGAGTAATTGATTGGTGCGACATCATGAGTCGACCAATTCGAAGATGCGGTGAGTTTGAAACTTACCCATCGTATTATTCATAAAATGTTGAATTAGAGAAACTAAAAATATTCACAATTAATTAGATTAACTAATCTAGGTAGCTAGTAAAAAACACATTTTGTATATTTCAATAATAAAATTAACCAAACTATCTATTAAAACAAAAAAAATAACTATTTCGTCTAATTGACTAAATATGAGATCAACGTTTTTTGTATGCTTGTATTATACATCCCTTGATAAAATACCACAATTAGTTTTAACAAGTAAACTTAAATTAATTAAATTCACATAATTAAGAAACTAACTAAAAGACCTTAATGTTTAGCGATAATGGTAATAGAAAATTATATATTGGGCCAACGGGGGGCGACTCGTTCAACCCACTTTTCTAAAAACCTATTGTCATAATTAATAAAATAAAAACAACAAAACAAAGTGAAGAGAAAAAAACTATTAAGAGGAAAGGTTGGTGTCTCGTACCGGCATATGCTAAGCTTCCGAAATTTACTGACTATAGAAAATAACTTTGAATACTTAATAATAATAAAAACTTTAGAAAATGGAGTAATGAAAAATCTACTAGTTAGCTTTTTCAAAATTAAATGAATCAACCTTTAATAATGTGAAATGTGGCACTAAAATAGAAAAGGGAAAAAAAGGAAAACCAACTTTCAAAGCCAAGAGAGAAACTCAAGAAAAAACAGTGTAACCTCAAAATATATTCCTCTTTCCATCAGTTTCTTCTTTGTGCTTTTCTGAAACAACAACAACAACAAAACTTTTTCACAAAAATAATTGTTAAATCAAATCCGTGAAGCATACCGTTGAAAGGAAGTGCCGAGAAGATATGATCTCTTCGGAGATGGTGTGCGTTGAGGTGGTGGCCGGTATTCGTCGGATCTGTATTTTCCTTCATATCTGATTGGAAGAACTTTGCGGTTACGATCGGAGCGAGATGCGGCATGACGTTGCTGTCATCGATGGGAGGTTCGGCTTGCTGTGACAGGGCCGCTTTCAGGTGTAAGGGTGATGGCCGCTGAGGTTCGCGACGGTGGCTGAAGTGTGAGATTCCGATCGGAAGTCGCGGCGGGTGGCTCGCGGATCTTGGTTCATCCTCGTTCTTTCTTTCTCCTACTATTATTTAACCCATCTTCTTTTGTTCATGATCTTACCTTTATCATGTTGTTAAAAAAAATAAACATAAACAATGTTAGAGTGAAATTATAATATATATACATGATGAATTTTGTAAAATTAAGTATTGGTGGTGAGATGGTGTTGTTCATGAATCTGTTACAAAGACAAAAGCTTAATGGAAATTAAACAAAAATCATGTTGGTCTATTTTTTTGTAATTCTGTGATTATAGTGTAACTTTGTGGTTATGATTGAAAAATGGTGATTATATTGTAGTGATGTTCATGATTTTGATGATGAATTTGTTTGGATTTAAAAAATTGTGAAGGAGATATTAATGGTTGCTGGAGAGTATAGAAGCGGTGAATACTGAATTCTTTTATTTATTTTACAATAATAACAATGATTATAGTAATAATAAAATAATAATAATTGTTAGAAATAATAATAACAATCGTTAAGTAATAATAATAACAATACTTATCAGACAAAAAAAATCAATTAATAAAATAAGAATAATTAATTAATAATAACAATATATGAATAAAGCAAGAAGAAAAAAAACAATGTAACAAAACTCAATGAATGAAAACCTCAATAAAAAACCTAAAGATTAAACTAGGGTGAACCTAATTTTTTTAAAAATAATCCCCAGCAGAGTCGCCAGCTGTAGCAACATGCTTAAAATTTACGTTCAAACGGAGTCGCCACCCACTTTATTTGGGGCAAGTGAGAAACCCTTAAAAAGAGAGATTTGGGTAAGTAGGTAAATTAGACAAAAGGAAGGTGTTAGGCACCCTTTGCCTCCCTTGTACTCAAGGGGACCCATTTAAAGGGACCCATTTAATCTTAAGGTTTAGGTTTTATAAAAAAAATATTTGACAATTGTTCACTAATAGATTTAAAAAAAGGTTAACCTTTGCCCAAAAGGGTAAATCTCAGTTTTGATAAAGGGCAGGTATTGTTACCAATTCTAATCGATACGTTCGACTATAAATAATAACGAATTTTTAGAGAAAATAGGCTAATCATCGCAACCAATAAGATGGTTGAAACCCTTTAGCCAAATAAATCATATTTTATTTTAATTAATAAAATACTCAAAAGGTTTTGATATGGTCATTGTCAGATCGAGACAACAATGACCATGGCTAAGCCAAAATATATGTATAGTATATAAAAATACGGCCTCCTCAATGCATCATTAGCCAAAAACCTTTAAAAGTAAAAAAACATTAAAATTCATCAGAAGCCTCAGATGTTCATCATTGGCCAAAACAAAGATTTTTTAAAGGGGCCTCATATTAAATCATTGGCCAAAAGTTTTTAAAAAAAGGTTTTAAGAAAGGGAGGCCTCATAGATTAATCATCGGCCAAAAATGTTTGAGTTTGTGATTGAGTTTGAATAATTTGAAATTGCGTTTGAGTGGTTTGAAAATTGCGTTCGAAAGGGGGAAAGGGTTTGTCGGCGGTTGTCAGTTGATCAACAATGGCGGATTAGGGATGTTCAAGACAGACCCCAAGACAAACCCTCAAAGGGAGAAGAGAAAAAGGCGTTGAAAAACGTAGTTTGTGTGAAAAAAGCGTAGTTTTGGGTGTGTGTGAATTTGTGAAAAAAAAAGGTACGTGAAATTGAAAGAAAGGATCCCTAATAGGATTGTCAAAGATCCTATTTATAATGTTAGAAATTAGGTTAAAAATCCCAAAAGGGAAATAACCCAATATATTTTGTCATTTTTAATAATAATAAAATAATAATAAGAATTAGTTAAATAATAATAATCCTAATTCTAATAGTATTAAAATTAATAATGCTAAAATTCTAATAAGAGTCAGTAATAATATTTAATAAAAACCCTTATGATAAGATAAATGGACTGACTGGTTTTGGGCCCAAAATACCTGCTAATTACACCCCAATAAAAATAGTTTTATAAGAGCGTGGGTTTAACAATAGATATGTTAAACCCCGTAACTCTTAATTTTAATACCCTTGATAAATTATTAGACGAGAATTGATCGGGCAAATTTTGGGGTATGACATATAGTAACCAAAATTTTTTGGTCACTAAATCGGTCACTAAAAGCGAATTTTCTAGTAGTGCATATGCAGTAAGTCTTGTAAGCAGGTACATGGGGAATCCTGGAAAGGCTCGCTGGAAAGCATTGAAGTAGATTCTAAGGTATATAAATGGATCTCTAAACTGAGTTCTAATTTATGGTGGAGTCTTATGTGAAGATAGTAAATCAGTAATTGAAGGTTATGTTAACTCTGATTATGCAGGTTGTATGAATTCTAGAAAATCTATTTCTAGATATGTTTTTACTATGTGTGGCACAACAATTAGTTGGAAAGCAACACTTCAGAAGGTTGCTGCATTATCAACCACTAAGGCGGATATATTTCCCTAACTGAAGCTTTGAAAGAAGCATTGTGGCTTGAAGGTTTTGCAAAAGAGCAGAAAATTCAAGGTCGAGATATATCATTATTAAATGTGATATTCAAAGTGCTATATACCTGTCGAAGAACTCAGCATATCATGAGCGAACCAAGCACATCGATGTGAGGTTGTATTTCGTCAGAGGGGTAATCAAGCATGGATAAGTCCAAGTGCTGAAGGTTTCTACAGATCCCAATGTTGTTGATATGATCACGAAGACATTGTCCAATTGCAAGTTTTTCCACTACATACAGTTGATAAAGCTGCATGAAGAAAGCTAATTTGTTCTTTGATGTTATAGAGTTTTATTCAAGGTGGAGATTTGTGAGAATTGAGTCGAACTCTAGTTGGTTGAAGAGTAGCTGCATGTTTCGACAGAGAATGTGTCGAAGACCAATATACTGTTGTCGAAGTATGTTCTAGTATGTGGGTGTAGAAATGCTAGGATTGTTAGTATTTTGAATTGGGCCTGTTTGTTATGTCCTATTGTTTAAGTTAACTTGTACCCTAAGTTGACTTGTAATGGGTATTTGTAAAAAAATTCATTAGTTTAGTATGTTAAGTTTATTATAAATAGCATACTAGTCTCTCATTATTGCATACTTCAAATTCTAATTTAGAGTGAGAGGGTTATTTGTTATTCTTGTAACTTGTAATCTTGACAGAAAGAGGAATGAAAAAATAGCAGTTATGACTAATCCTTGTTGTTCTTCTTGTTTATCATCTTTTCTTCCCTTGTGTGTTTCTTGATAAAAAAAAAACAGTTTATCCTTTGTTTATCAAGGCATCCTTTTCACAACACTTTTAAAAAAAAAATAGAAATCAAATAAAAATTAGAAATTTTAAAAATACAACTTTTGAGAAAGATCACTACAAAAGAATATTGATGCTTGATGCATACACCGTGGCTAATAGCGTTTGGCATGTTAACTATGACTACAATAAACATATACTAGTTAACTACAATAACCATATACTCAATTTTCATACATGTGCATGACATCTAAAATATGGTTTATTTAGCTAAGTAATTAATGCTAAACTCTATTAGGTATGTTTGAATATAGTAAAATGAACGAAGTTGAATAGAGCGGAACAGGTGGAATAAAATGGAGGAGTGGAGTGAAATAGAATAAATACAATAGATTATTTCAAAACGGAACAGAATAATTTTATCATTCCGTCTGAATTGAAGGGTACAAAAACTGATGGAAAGTGATACTCCATCCATTTCAAAATGAGTGTCGTTTTAAGAAAAGAAATTGTTTCAAAATGAATATCATTCTCAATGTAGCAATGATTACTATTTTTTCAATTTTGTCCTTTAATTATTAGTCTGTACACTATTTCCAACGCATTAATAGGGTTAATTTAGTAAAAGTGTTATGTCTTATGACAATATTATTGTATTTCTTAACTCGTATGTAAAAATTTCAAACGACACTCATTTTAAAACAAAAAGAATAGAATGAGATGAAATGCATTCCATTAAATTTTCCTCCATTCTATCTATTTTTAATTAAAGTACGCAAACAATAAAACTTAAATTTATTCTATTCCATTTTATCACATCTCATTCCACTCTATCAATCCATCTGTACCATTAAAGCAGCCTAAACTAGAAAAAGAGGAACAATTCAAAGTTGTTGCTTAAAAATAAGAGGGGTGCTATCTTTACACTAAAAATAAGATATTTTGCACCTATACCGTATAAAAGTACAGCATATGCATGTGGTAGAGTGTGTAAGAAAAAAGAAAATATAATTACTAAACATTTAAAAAAAAAACAAAACCATATAGCATTACAAGCTTAATGTAAAATTATCATTTCTCTAAAAATAAAGCAAGACAATTTAATCAAAGATGTTAATAAAGACTGATTACTTGCTTCACAAGGGAGTAAGAGCCATAATTTGCTCGCTAGTTAATTAGTCTATAAGCTTTCTCTTATGCTGTTAGTTACCTAGCACTTATGCAATATGTAGCTTATGTTTTTTTCCAACAGCTAATGAGGCTTCTTAAAGAATGATAAACATAGAGCCTTCACACCAAATAATTGGTATTTGAGGAGAGAACTTGAATTTAGTGGTCTGCATGGATCATAAATCAAACTAATTAATAACCATAATGTTATTGTTTATTGAGAACTGAGAAGATATTCCTGATTTATACTAGAAGTGCATTTCTGATTTTATGTAAGTGAAATTAAAAAAAAGGTGCGCACCGAAAATATATCTTCGATTTTAGAGGGACATTATAAATATTGCGTAGGATCTTTCTTTTCACCATGGGGTGGAATAAGAAATTTCCTCTAATAATTGATAGATCGATTCTTGAAAAAATTATTGATTGTGACACGACCAAATACATTTGGGACTTCATGCAAAAAATAAATAAAATTAAGGCTCTACCAAGATGAAGAGAGCACAATTACAAGCATTTCACAAATGATTATGAAATTCTCTACATGGAGATTGAAATCTATAGATGATTAATTTGCAAAAATATTGGACATTGCCAACAAAAATGACTGATAATGGTGATCTACTACAATATTTAGTGTTTCAGTCAGCATTTTTTTTAAGTAACATGTGTAAATTATTGTCTAAAAGTAGATCAAACAACGGTTTTTGTCTATTGCTGAGACAATTCTCGCAACACCTTATAAATGTTTCCTATAATTTTTTGGAAACAATTTTCAAGTGTTCATATAATTAATCACTGACGATAACTAATACTAAAGACTACATTTTTTTAATAGGCAATTGATTAATAAGAAATCGCACTAGGGGTGCAACCCTTACAAAAAAAACTCTAAGAAGAGTTGAAACAATCCATTGGTCTCTTGTACCAGTCGTAAAAACTAACGGAAGATAAAGGATAGCATAAATCCAACCATCTCCATGAAAATAAAATTACATTGAAAAACACCTCATCATAACTATAAGGTTTGTTCTCAAATATAATTTTGTTTCTCATACCCCATAAACTTCATAATATTGCTATCCATATAGTGTTAATCTTAGGCTTGGACTTCTTCAACTTGTCTTGAATAGTATCAAAGTTCCTAAAATCCTCCCAAGATAAGTGGAGATCCTCACCCAACCAAGGGTAAATTCTATTCCAAATCTCCTTAGATACGACACAATCAAGGAACAAGTGTTTCGAATTTTCCGCTACAGCCGAACAAAACAAACACTTAGCCGAAGGGATGTTAGGAATTCCCCTATTTAGCAAAAGATCTTTAACCGGAATTCTGTTGCAAAAATACCGCCAAGCAAAAATCTTAATTCTAAGAGGCATCTTAGAATTCCAAATTACTTTCATGTTGTTAACTATTGATACCTTCTAGCCTATATCTTGGGCTTCCTCCTCCATTTTCACAATGCTTGACACTGAGAATATGCCGCTATCGTTCAGGTTCCAAGCGAAACAGTCGTCCTCCATGATTGGTGAAGACGCTGTTTACAACAGAACTAGGAGTTACTGCTGCTGCTGAACCGCGGCCTCTCCACTGCTGGCTGCTCCCGCCTGCACAACATGGTGATCGGAATTAGAAGCGTTGGCCGTGATCAAACCTGTGGCAAACAGAGAAAACAGATTCCAGCGACAATTTCCTTCCTCCCAACTCAAAACATCCGCCACTGTGCACAGTTTTTTGGTTGAGATATCATACAATTCCGGAAATCTAACGTGAAGAGTTTGATCTCCCAACCAAATACTATGCCAAAAAAGAATGTGTTTTCCATTATTAAAAGAACTGTTAACACAACCAGCAAAACCTTATTCAAAGACTTCCAAACTGAAATTGTTAAGAATGACATCCTTCCACCATATTGAGTCACCTTTGTTGATTATATTCTCCGTAGTCGCATGTACCTTTAGTTTCGGGTTATGGTACCTTAGTTCTAGAAATCTACTCCAAATCGCATTTTTCTCCGTTAGGATTCTCCACTTCCACTTAAGTAGAAGAGCTTTGTTCATTTCCCGTACATCCCTAACACCTGAACCTCCATTCTTTCTTGATTTGCACACAGTTTCCCACTTCACCCAATGGATGCACCTCTTGTTAACACTTCCACTCCATAAGAAATTTCCTGGGATCCCTCTTATCTCTTGAATGATCTTCTTTGGCACCTTGTAAAAAGATAAAGTGAAGTTTGGTATAGCATTGAGTACCGAGTTAATAAGGATCAATCTACCTCCAATAGATATATTACTACCCTTCCAATTCGAGAGTCTACTCTTGATGTTATCTATAAACTCCTTCCATCCTTTCTTCTTTCTAGGATTAACACCCACCTATATGCCTGGGAATTTGAACGGAATGGATACTTTCTTACAAGATAGGAATGATGTTGTCGTGTTCATCAACCATTCTCCCGCATTAACTCCAAGAATATTACTTTTTGAGAAATTTATTTTCAATCCTGAAATAAGCTCAAATCCTCTCAATAACACTTTCATGCTCCAAAGGTTGTCACAAGAAGGCTCTCCCATGATAACGGTGTCGTCCGTGAATTGATGTATATCCACATAGTCCTCTTCCCCAAACTTGAAAGGTTTGAAGTCCCCCACCTCCACCGATTTTTTGACCAATGCGGTTAAACCTTCCATAGCTAGAACAAAAAGAAACGGGGACAAAGGATCACCTTGACGCAATCCTCTTTGAGCCAGGAAATCTTTTGTGGCGCTCCCGTTGACTATAACGGACATGTGACTTGTAAATACGCAAGCGTCCATCCATTTCAACCACCTTTTTCCGAATCGCATTCTCTTCATTACAAGCCTCAGGTAAATCGAAGAAATTGAATCGTACGCCTTTTCAAAATCTATCTTGAGCAAAAGACAACTTCTATTTTTCCTTTTTGCCTAATCTAGGATCTCATTCACCAATAAGACTCCATCCATCATGTGCCTCCCCGGGACAAAGGCGGTTTGATTAGTGGACACCAAATTACCAATTACGACTTTGATTCTAGCGGCAAGAAGTTTCGCAAGTATTTTCTACAAACTCCCCACTAAACAAATTGGGCGGTATTCGTACAAATCTTGCGCGTTTTTGTTCTTAGGAATCAAAGCTAGAAAGGAGGATGTTAAGGATTTCACTAAAGTACCTTTAGAGTGGAAATCATTGCAAAAGGACACCAAATCATCTTTAAGTAAAGGCAAAAATCTGTTGAAGAATTCAAAGGTGAAATCGTCCGGCCCCGGGCTTTTATTTTCGTCACACTCCCAAATAGCCTCCTTGACTTCCTCCTCCAAGAAAGGTCTCTCAAGATCCATTGATTCCATCGTTGTCAACGAATTCAAGCAAATCCCGTTAGGCTCCGGTCTACACTCCACCTCCTCCTTGAAAAACCTTTTGAAGTGATCATAAATGTACTCTTTAATCTCAAGAACATCCTCCAATCTGACCCTGTTTGACTCAATAGAACACATTTTATTTCTATGCCTTCTTTACCTAAGCGAATTGTGGAAGAATCTTGTGTTGCCATCTCCTTCAGTTAACCAAAGTTGTCTAGACTTTTGACGAAGAATTCCTTCCTTTTTGTTGATATTATCCCAAAAAAACCTTCACTGCGTTGGTCCTCTCCTTAACCACCTCCTCCAGAACATCACCTGCAAAATGAACAAACATGTTATCTAAAATATTCATCTCCTCCTCCGCCTTCTCGATATTGTAAATACACCTCTTGAAGGATAGAAAAACACTTAGAAAGTGGGGTTTGAATAAGTGTAGTCTAAAAACTTGAACGATAAAAACAAATTGCACAGTTATTTTTATCCTGGTTCGTTGTTAACTAAACTACTCCAGTCCACCCCCTTGGAGTGATTTACCTCACCTGAGGATTTAATCCACTAATCTCAACAGATTACAATGGTTTTCCACTTAGTCCGCAACTAAGTCTTCTAGAGTATCCTGATCACAACCTGATCACTCCAGGAACAATTGCTTAGACACAAGCTAAGACTTTCTAGAGTATCCTGACCACCACGTGATCACTCTAGTTACAACTGCCTAGACACAAGCTAAGACTTCCTAGAGTATCCTGATCACACTTGATCACTCTAGTTACTTACAAATTAATGTAATCATTTCTAAGAGTATTACAATGCTTCTAAAAAGCTATAATCACAACAGTGATATTTCTCTTAAAGTTTAAGCTTAATCTCACTAATATATTACAACAGCAATGTAGTGAGCTTTGATGAAGATGAAGTTTGTGAGATTTGATTTGAACAGCGTTTCAGCAAGTTTGTATTCACAGAATTCGTCAGAATCGGTAACCTTGCTTCTCATCAGAACTTCATATTTATAGGCACTTGAGAAGATGACCGTTGGGAGCATTTAATGCTTTGCGTATTCCGTACAGCATTGCATTTAATGTTTCACTCTTTTGTCAACTACCTCGATCCTTGTTTACGCTGTGTCTACTGACGTTGCCTTTAATAGCTTCTAACGTTCCTTTTGTCAGTCAGCGTAGCCGGCCATCTTGTACTTGCTTCTGATCTGATGTTTGTGTATACAACGTTTGAATATCATCAGAGTCAAACAGCTTGGTGCAGAACATCTTCTTGTCTTCTGACCTTGAAGTGCTTCTGAGCGTGATACCATGAGAAATTCAGTGCTTCTGCTTCTGATCTCAAGTTCTTTTGAGGCTTCCATAGACCCATGTTCTGATTCTGCTTGACCATCTTCTGATGTCTTGCCAGACCATGTTCTGATGTTGCATGTTGAACCTTCTGAGTCAAAGCTTCTGAGCGCTGATTTGTGCATACTCTTTATATATTTCCTGAAAGGGAAATTGCAATGTATTAGAGTACCACATTATCTCATCCAAAACTCATATCCTTGTTATCATCAAAACTAAGAATATTGATCAGAACAAATCTTGTTCTAACAATCTCCCCCTTTTTGATGATGACAAAAACATATATAAATGATATGAATTTGCGATCAGAAAGAGCAGACGACTAAAGACAATTACACAGCTAAAGCATAAGCATGTGAATATGTCTCCCCCTGAGATTTATAATCTCCCCCTGAGATAGATAATCTCCCCCAAAAATAAATACTAGAAGAATTTTAATAATAAAAGACTTCCCTGAGTATTTCAGTAGAGACGTTCACATATGCTTGATCTTCAGAACATTCACAGCTTCTGATTCTTGCTTCCATCGGACAGCTTCAGAACTTTGAATTTCTTTAGATCCTCAGAACATTCACAGCTTCTGATTCTTGCTTCCATCGGACAGCTTCAGAACATGAATTTCTTTGATCTACAGAACTTGATTTTCCTAAAACTGTTGTTGGAGCAATAAAGACATGCAATAAAACATTTAACTGGTTTGTTAAAATTGTTGTTTATAGCCAGAAGATGAGACAAAGAACTCCCAATTGGGAACCGTAAATAACATGCAATGCAACTTGATCGTCAGATCTCTAAAGCTCGTTGGTTGTCATGTTATGTCACATGATGACTTTTAAAAAGCTTATGGACAACAACTTCAAGATCTTAAATGAGTATATAAATTCAATTTAAAATATAAAAATTTGTCTCGTTAAGTCAGTTTATTTGATAGTTATGAAAAAATATTTGATTGTATTTAATCCACGATTTCTATTTATTCCCCTTTAAAAAAAAATCATCATGCCTAGGTGATGCAACCTCCCTCCAAAATAATATGGTGCCTCCTTGAAAATATCTTCATAAATGGCCCTCCTGAATAGTACAATTGCTTTTTTTTTTCTTCAGTTGGTGACAATTTTGTGTAGGTTCATTCATATTGTCAGTTGTACATATTTGGGTCGGTCAGGCAAGTCGGCGCCTGAAGGAAGAGATGGGAACAGGACAACAGCTAAGTCTAAAGTCGAAGGAACCATTAAGCCCCTCCCGACAAAGACACAGGGTTGGAGTGGACCCTCAACTCGGATATGGGTTCTCCACCCGATTACAAATGGGCTCCGCAGGTTGGCGTGTAAACGTTAAAGGCAGGCCCTTAACATTCCATTCAAGCCAAACGTAACCACTGTCCACACACAAGAAGACTCTGCCGTTATGTCATTCTCATATGATACGTCCTCATATATAGGACATATCATATGAGAATGATATATAAATATATATATATATATATATATATATATATATATATATATATATATATATATATATTTATATACACACACTTATTCTAAAAATAAGTTTGTATTGAGTTATTCTATTTTATTTTATTTTTTTGTAAATATTAATTTTATCAATTTAACTGCTGAATTCAAAGTATTTATGAATAAATTATATTTGCACATTATTTTAGAAAAACTGACAGTTACAATTATGCAATTGAATAGTCAACATTTTCTTTTGTTGATAAAAAATATAGGGTTAAATGGCTTTCACCCCCTGCAATAGTAGCGAGATTTGATTTACCCCCCTTTTAAAAATAAAATTGGATTACCCCCTGTAATATTTGGTCACCCTCCTAAGCGTGTAAAAACCAGGGGGGAAATCAAAAAAAATATTTTCCAGGGGGCAATTTTCCTTCTTAGGGGGCAAAAGACTTACAATTTTAATATTATAGGGGGTAATCCAAAAAATAATTTTAAAAAGGGGTAAATCAAATCTCGTTATTATTGCAGGGTGAAAGCCATTTAACCCCAAAAATATATTATGTACAATAGAATTTATTAGATAAAGTATCAAGTTATTCTGATCTATTTGTTAAGAACTTTGAATTCAATTGTTAGATTGATGAAATTTAATATTTATAATAAATTATTAAACAAGAAAACTCAATGCAAAATTACTGTTGGAATAAATTAACTATGAGGTAAATGATAATTGAGTGGCTATTACCTTAATGGTAAGTTTGTTTTAGATAAGGGTCATGCTAACAAGTGCCCCAGGAGCACTCTTTAAGGTTTCCATATAAAGAAAATATTTTCTAAATAAATTAATCAATTCAATTTTCAATGCACTTAATACACTTTTTTTAATGAAACATGCAATTTTGCTTATTAAAAGAAGTCAATTATTTCTATTTTTAATGTATTAAATACAAGTATATTTAACAAAACATTCCTTTTTTAGACTCTTAACCAGTGCCCCTAGGGCACTCGTTAGCATTTCCCTTTAGATAAAATAGGGGAGAGAGAAGTTGGTGAGAGAGAAATTGAAGAGAGTTGTTAAACTTTTTTTTTTTTTGGTTTGAAAAGAAGTTGGAGGAATTGCAATCGCTTGCGACGGGCGGACATGGAGATGGCGGAACCCTAGTTCTCTTTGCGTTTTTTCTGTTCATTTTCTTCTCTATGGACATCTCCTCCCTTTTCCCTGAAGTCTCAGTACTTCTTCCGAAACAGATCGACTGTGGTACCAAGAAAATACAAGTTGTCAATCCAACCTCCTCCTCTGAGAATTAAAAAACGAACAACCTGAAATCTTTTGCTCAAGTCTTAAAGGGAGTCTGTGACATCCCCTCCTCTCAGTTCCCTCCTCCCGTTATCAAAGGGGACAGGCCATCAATAACCATTCCAGAAGATGAATACAAAGCAGGTTTAGAAGAATGCAAAAACAACCTCCATGGAAGAGTCCTATGGCCAAAAGGCGCTACGCCGCTTACGGTGGTTGCTCTTCGTTCAAAACTTTCTGCGCTATGGACTGATGTGAAAAGTTGGGGAGTTCTTTCTCTGGGCAAAGGTTACTATGAATTTACTTTCTCAAATACAGAGGATATGAGACGTGTTCGAGCTTCTGGTTCCATCAGCCTTAATCCTGGTTCTCCGAAATTGTTTGCGTGGACCAGAGATTTTAACCCGGCTCTTCAAAATAACACCTCTGCTCAAGTTTGGGTGCGTTTCTTTGGGCTTTCGCAGGAATATTGGAGACCTTGAATCTTATTTGCGATTGCAAGTTGTGTAGGCACACCTATTTGTATTGATTCTGCTTCTACCAAATCTCGTCTGGATAGAACTTTCGGTCATTTCGTGAGGGTGCTCATTGATATGGATTTGTCTGTCCCCCTGAACCACAATGTCTTGGTCGAGCGCGAAGGTTTTTCGTTTTTCTCTGACATTGAATATGAGAATTTACCAGCTTTTTGTGGGCACTGCAAAAAATCAAGACATGTTGTACAGGATTGCAAGATGCTTCGTTTACCTCAGTCCAATGGGAACATAAAGAATCAAGAAATCAGGACTCAGAAAGATGATATAAATCAACCTGAGGTTGCAGCAAACAATGGTGAGCATTGGGTGGAGGTTGGTCATAGGAAAGCTGCGAGGCCTGTCGTCGAAATCCCATCCACAGCTGGTGGAGCTGTTATAGAACCCATTATTGTTGATGATGCTGCTAGACCAATTGTTAGTAAACCTCTGTCAGAACCAATTGTTCAGGACGAGATTGCCTCTAGGCTTGTTGGTGCGAACATTTTAGATTCTGTCAATCATCCTAGTTCTAGTGCTGGGACAGCAGGTGCGAAGAATGTGGACTGTGGCATCGATCAAATTTTTTCTCAAAATTATGTGGCGCAGGTATCTGAAGATTCAGGGTCTTCTCTTTCAGCTTTTGTGGATGCAACTCAAAACATTCAGGATCACAATAATGAAGGATTCTTACAAAGTTCTAGGGATACTCTTGCGGAACTCCCGGAGCCTGTTGGTGCGTTTTCCTCTGCAGTAGCAGGTCTAAAAGAGAAGAAAAGTTTAAAAGTTGAGAAAAAACACTCCTCTCGGTCTCAAGCAGGACCTAAGAAGCCTTCCTCATGAAGTGTCTTTTCTGGAACATCAGGGGTATGGCTAACGCCCCGTCTCGGTTAGCCCTGAAGCGAATTCTGAAGAATCACAATCCTGATTTTGTTTTAATAGCCGAACCGAAAATTCATTTTGCTAAGCTGCCCAATCACTGGTTTTCCCGTCTTGGTTTCAAGCTTTTCTCCTCTAATGATTTGGATTTGCCATCTCTTTGGTGTGTCTGCAAGGAGGAGTACGATCCTATTGTCATCTCTAGATCTGATCAAGTAGTTGCTTTCACGATTGGTTTGGATAATAAAGTTCTATCGATTGCTGCGGTTTATGCTAGTACAAACCTTTACAAAAGGAAGGAGCTTTGGAGTGTGCTCTCTGATCTTCAAGCTCTCCACCCTCTTCCTTGGGCTTTTTTTGGCGATTTCAATGCTATCATGGGTGCTCATGAGCACAGAGGTAAGTGTTGAAAGTATTTTTGGGTAAATATTTTCGGTAATATATCGTATCCACAGGGATTGGTTAATATCACTGCCGTTCTATAGTTGTTTATTTTGAGTTAGGAAAATTGAGTTGATTTATTTTATGACTTTAATAATATCAAAAGTAAACACTAAATTAAAAGCGAGTAATGAACTGTTGTTAACGATTAGAGAAATATGTTGAACCTTAGGGTTCATCAACCTATTCCTATACAATTATCAATCAATTCACAATTGAACAATCTTTTGAATCATTATCTTCACTTATCCTCAAATAAGATTCCATGTCTGCAAATCAAATTAGATAACTTTTACCGGTATGAGATTCGATCTCTCCAAATATCAATATCGATAATAGTAATTAAGAACGATAATTATGAAAACTCAATCCCAATTCCATCTCTGCAAATTGGTATTGAATCAATATAGTAACCTAGGGCAAAAGTTAAATCCTTTCTTTCGATCAAAGATTCAACGATAATTTAAGAATAAAAACAAGATTTCTTATTGATAATGAATTCAAACAATTGTTCACAGGAATTAATTAATGGTATTGTATATTCATAGGTTAACTACTACCTTAGATTCAACACGAGGGGTTTAGCTCTCCATAGACATGAAGAACACACAAAGATTAATGGAAGAATTCATCTTCATCAAAGGAATGTCTTCGCTTGATAGAGAATTGGTCTTCAATTGATGATTGTGGCTGCACCTTCAGATTCCTCTCCTAATTTCGCTCTTGCCAAAGTTGTTTTTCTCTTGGAAGCTAGGGCTTTTAAATAGAAGTTTTGGGCTTTTAACGCCGAGGCCGCGGCGCGGCATCGGACTGGCGCGGCGCGCTCACAAACAGAAACTTTGGCGCGGCGCTGACTAGAACTCCCGCGGCGCGCCCTTAAACAGAGATATTCTCGCGCCACCTCACAGGACTTCCGCGGCGCGCCCTTTGCAATTTCCATCTTTTTCTTCTGCCTTTGAGACTTCCAGCTCTCTTTCCTCCTCATGTTCTTCTCAAGCTTCAATTCAGCTCTAAACCTGCAACAATAACACCCACAAGTGATTCGATTTGCTTTACGCACGAACTAAACTTGTTCAGTTCAATTCTTAATAAAAACTTATGGATTTATCACATTTTGCATTGGTTTGGAGGCTAAATTACTTCTATTAACACATGAATTTACCATTAATTTACTCCTAACAGTAAGCTTAGCCCGGCGAAGAGGCCTATGCAGGATTTCCGAGATTGGACTAATTGTAACTCTTTAGTCCATTTTCCTACCTCGGGTGTTGAGTTCACTTGGTCCAACAAGCGGGATCCGCCGTTCTCGGTTGAAAGAAGGCTGGATCGTTGTATTGGGAACCCAAGTTGGATTGATCTTTGTAATTTCATTGTTGTTTCTTCCCTCCCTAAGCACTGCTCGGATCATCATCCGCTTATGCTGGAATTCCACGTTAATTTTGCGCGTACAGCTTCGCAGTTCAAGTTTCTGAGCTCCTGGACTCTTCACGATGGCTGTTGTAACACCCTGGATTTCCGCTTACCCCGCGGGGCTTCCGGCCTACCAAGCATGTCACCAGCTTAATCAATAATCCCCCCTAGGTCCGCTTATCGGCTGCCCAGGAAATATTGTTTTTGCCTCCCGCAGGAATCGAACCATGTACCTAGGGGTTAAGTACATATTCATAGCAATTCCTGCTACCACTTGACCATATATGGTCAAGTGGTAGCAGGAATTGCTATGAATATGTACTTAACCCCTAGGTACATGGTTCGATTCCTGCGGGAGGCAAAAACAATATTTCCTGGGCAGCCGATAAGCGGACCTAGGGGGGATTATTGATTAAGCTGGTGACATGCTTGGTAGGCCGGAAGCCCCGCGGGGTAAGCAGAAATACAGGGTGTTACATTAAAAGGCGCCTTTTTTTATGTAACAGCCCGAGCCTTCGGCGTTCCCGGCACTGTCACCTCACGATCTTCTCTACCCCCCTCACTAGTAGAGTTTTTGCCTTTCGTGGGAATCGAACCCTGTACCCTGGGGTTCAAGTACATGTTCAATCCATTCCCACTACCAATTGAGCTAGTAGCTCAATTGGTAGCAGGAATTGCTATGAATATGTACTTAACCCCTAGGTACATGGTTCGATTCCTGCGGGAGGCAAAAACAATATTTCCTGGGCAGCCGATAAGCGGACCTAGGGGGGATTATTGATTAAGCCGGTGACATGCTTGGTAGGCCGGAAGCCCTGCGGGGTAAGCGGAAATCCAGGGTGTTACAGTTGTAAACAGGTTGTTATTTCTGCTTGGGCTCGGAAGTTTGTCGGCTGCCCTATGGTTATTCTCTCCAACAAGTTAAATTTTCTGAAAAAGGATCTTAAAGATTGGAACAAGCATTCAGTTGGGAACATAATTGAAAATGTTAAACTTGAGGAAGAAAAGCTTATGAATATTCAGAATATCATTCAGGTGGATGGGTTAAGCGACTCTCTCAAGGTTAGGGAAGCTGATGCTCAAATCATGCTTTCTAAGGCCCTTGCTATGGAAGAGCAGTACTGGCGTAGTAAGTCCAAAATTAAGTGGAGCTTGGAGGGGGATCGTAACACGGCGTATTTTCACAGAATCTCAAAAATTAAGCAAAAGTTCAGGCCCATCTCCCTGTTGATGTTCGGTGACACTCCAATCACAGATCCTTCTGAGATTGCCAATCTCATTGTCCAATACTTTGAAAATCTTTTTTCTGCTAACTTGTCTTTTGTGCAGGATTTCTCTATGGTGGACCACACCATTCCTCCTCTGGTCGACGCGGCAACTAACGGAATTCTGACCAACATTCCTTTTATTGAGGAAATCTCCGCGGCGGTCTTTAGTCTGAATGGGGACAGTGCTCCCGGTCCGGATGGTTTTGGAGCGGCATTCTTTCAGACATATTGGGATATAATCAAGGAAGACGTCTCAAATGCGGCGATTCAGTTTTTCTCCTCTGGATGGGTGCTTCTGGGTTTTAATGCTAATTCTACTATCCTCATTCCTAAAATCAAAGAGGCTAACTCGCTTGATCTTTTTCGTGCGATTGCCGTGGCCAATTTCAAGTTTAAAATTATTTCTAAAGTGCTAGCGGACAGGTTGGCAGCCATCATGCCAACGCGGTTTTATTCACGGTAGAAAGATTCGGGACTGCATTGGGCTAGCGTCTGAGGCGTTTAATTTACTTGACTCTAAGGCTTGGTGTGGTAATATCGCTCTCAAAGTGAACATCTCGAAAGCTTTTGACACTCTCCGGTGGGATTTCTTGCTGAAAGTGTTGCATAACTTTGGCTTCAATGCTAAATTCTGCTCTTGGATTAATTGCATTCTTCAATCTGCCCAGCTCTCGGTGAATATCAATGGTAGTCTTAAGGGGTATTTCTCTTGTTCTCGCGGTGTCCGCCAAGGGGACCCGCTCTCTCCGTTACTTTTCTGTCTTGCGGAAGAAGTCTTGAGTAGAAAGATTAATTCTTTGGTTTCTTCGAAGTTACTTGAGCTCTCGAAAGGGCCTTATGATGTTACTGTTCCCTCCCACATCCTATACGCTGATGACGTTTTCCTCTTTTGTAAAGGTAAAATTTCCAATATCAAAGTTCTCATTTCCACTCTCAACGACTATGCTTCGATCTCTGGCCAGTATGTTAACTGCAGCAAGTCGGTTATTTTTGGTGGGGCTATGTCAGTTTCTAGGCTCAATATTCTGTCGAAGATGTCTGGTTTTCAAATCGGTGCAGCTCCCTTTGTCTACCTCGGGGTTCCTATTTTTAAAGGCAAACCGAAAGCGGTGTTTTTGCGGCCACTTGCGGATAAAGTTATTAACAAACTTTCTTCGTGGAAAGGCTCCTTGCTCTCTTTTGCCGGCAGAGTGGAGCTCGTCAAGTCCGTCATTCAAAGCATGTTAACGCATTCTATGTCCATTTATGCGTGGCCTAGTTCTCTTATAAAGGATATCGAGCGGGCGATCAAGCACTTTATTTGGAGTGGGGATCCCACTAAAAGTAAGGTCATCACAGTGTCTTGGAAGAAGATGTGTGTTCCCTCGGCCGAAGGAGGTCTCGGTCTTTGTTCCCTTGTCAAGTTGAATGAAGCTTTCAATTTGAAGCTTGCATGGGACTTGGTTAATTCCTCAGATTCTTGGGCAGTGTTGCTGAGAAATAGAACTTTGAGAAAAGGAACTTTCATAAGGTATCACATCTTTTCTTCTCTTTGGGCTAGTCTTAAATCTGAGCTGCATTCAGTCTTCGACAATTCTGCCTGGTGCTTAGGGAATGGTGAATCCATTAGCCTTTGGTTTGACAATTGCTGCGGTGATCCGTTTCACCTCGAGGCGGTTGATCCTTCTGGCCTGGTCGATCAAAAGGTGAGCAGTATTATCGTTGATGGTGATTGGGATTTTTCAAAATCTGTTTCGCCTCTCCCTCTTTCGATTCAATCGCGTATTCGTAATTCCCACATTCCCCACGATAGGCGGGCCGATTATAGAGTTTGGAAGCACTCTCTCAATGGGGATCTCTCTCCTAAAATCAGCTATGAGTTCAAGAGGCCTAAAGGACTTCTATCGGAATGGTGGCGTTGGATTTGGGCTAAAACTATTCCGCCCTCAAAATCTTGTATGGTTTGGAAATTGCTTCATAACAAGATTGCCACCGATGATCAATGGAAACGTAGGAACTTTTCCTTTCCGTCGCGGTGTGATTTATGTAAGGAGGAGGAAGAATCCTCGCATCACTTATTCTTCATATGCAATTTCGCTTCTCGGCTCTGGTTTTGGGTTTCTAACATGCTCCATTCCCACGGTTCATTTAAAGGTTGGGATGATGTGAAACTTTTGCTTAGCAAGCGGAGCTCTGGGCAGTGTAAAGTTTTACACTGTGCCGTGGTGATTTTTGTCCTTAACGCAATTTGGCAAGCTCGCAACAAGGTGAGATTCCATAATCTTGAAGCTATTATTTCTTCATCTCTCTCTCATATTTTAGATGCGGTTTCGTTGGCTGCCGGCACCGCCGTTGGATCTTTTATTGATATGCAGGAGTTTACGATTCTGAAGAGTTTCCGGGTTACTATTAGACCTCCTCGTGCTCCGAGAATTATTGAGGTTATTTGGAATCCTCCTCCTTTGAATTGGATTAAAATTAACTGTGATGGTGCTTCGGTTGCTCCGAATGGGAATTCTGCTTGTGGAGGTATTGTGCGCAATAGTGATGGTGGCTTTCTTGGTGCTTTTGCCATCGGGTTAGGTTCTTCCACTTCTCTCATTGCCGAACTCTCTCGTGCGATGTTTGCAATTGAGTTCGCCCATGAGAATAATTGGAATCATCTTTGGTTGGAAACCGATTCAACAACAGTTGTTAAGGCTTTCAAGTCTCCTTTTTTGGTTCCTTGGCATATAAGGAATCGGTGGATTAATTGTATAATTATAGTCTCTAATTGGAACTTTTTTGTTTCCCACATTTATAGGGAAGACAACAGTTGTGCTGATGCTTTTGCTAACCTAGGCCTTAGTTTAACTGATCCAACTTATTATTATTCCATACCTGCTGATATTCAAGCAGATTTTGTTAAGAATCGGCTTGGCTTGCCATTCTTTAGGTTTAGTGCCTCTTGATAGGGTTTTGGTGGATGTCCCCCTATCGTTTTGTAACAATCTTCTTTTGCATAAATATAACTTCATTTTAAAAATAAAAATAAAAAAGTTGGAGAGAGGGACTACTTTAAGATGGGCCGCGTACGACTTTTCTGTTTCTTCTCAAAATTGAAGAGAAAGGAAAAATCAATGTTTTTCAATTTTATATTTTCTGTCTTACCCCATTGTTGTTATTATTATTCATAATTGTTGAACTGCATTGTCACTGTGAATTTGCACAATCACTGCTATATACAAAGTTTCAATTTTTTCTTTTTCATATGCATTAGCAACCAGACTAAATATGTTTATTTGGATTTTTTTTGCAAATGTTAAATAGAAAACAAAAATGTGGTTGGATACAATGTCTCAAGCATTTGTTAATATAAAGAAATAAATTCGGTTTTTAATAAAGTAAAAGAAAACATGTATTTATTTGAACAAAATGAAAAAAACACCTTGTCTCACCTCTTTCTCTCTTTATTATTTCTCCTCACAGCCAAATAGACCCTAATGGTTGTTGCTATCTAATATACTAGTTACTTTATTTAAAACAAAAATAAAATATTGCAGCATCTATATATTTTGTAGTTGTGAAGCTGCTGGTAACATGGAGTGTTTTTTTTTTTTGAAATGAATGTTCTCCTCCTTTTTGCATTGAGCCATCTCTCATGTTGATGATCTAATGCTAAAATAAAATCATGAAAAACAAATAATAAGTCAAATTAAAAACAAATAATAAGTTAAGTTAGTTTTGAAGTAATAGAAAAAGATCAATAAAAAACTGAGATTAATGGCAGAATAGCAGAACAAATTGGCAGCAGAGCATCCTGTATTTTTTTTTTTTTTTTGTCTTCTATTGGGAGTTTTTTCCTAAAACTGTTGTTGGAGCAATAAAGACATGCAATAAAACATTTAACTGGTTTGTTAAAATTGTTGTTTATAGCCAGAAGATGAGACAAAGAACTCCCAATTGGGAACCGTAAATAACATGCAATGCAACTTGATCGTCAGATCTCTAAAGCTCGTTGGTTGTCATGTTATGTCACATGATGACTTTTAAAAAGCTTATGGACAACAACTTCAAGATCTTAAATGAGTATATAAATTCAATTTAAAATATAAAAATTTGTCTCGTTAAGTCAGTTTATTTGATAGTTATGAAAAAATATTTGATTGTATTTAATCCACGATTTCTATTTATTCCCCTTTAAAATAATGGTATTTTAAACACGCGAGTATTTGATAGAAAACAATTGATATTTAGGTTTTACAACTTTTTTTATTTCTCTTTTAATATAAACAATTAAACGTTCAAAAATGGACTTTTACTCTTTTTGTGAAAATTGGGATCGAACTCTAGTGTGTCGAAGAGTAGCTGCATGTTTCGACAGAGAATGTGTCGAAGACCTACATATTGTAGTTGAAGTGTGTTCTAGTATGTGGGTGTAGAAATGCTAGGGTTGTTAGTATTTCAAATTGAGCCTGTTTGTTATGTCCAATTGTTTAAGCTAGCTTGTACCCTAAGTTGACTTGTAATAGGTATTTGTAAAAAAAAACTCATTAGTTTAGTATGTTAGGTTTATTATTAATAGCATACTAATCTCTCATAATTGCATACTGCAAATCCTAATTTAGGGTGAAAGGATTATTTGTTATTCTTATAACTTGTAATCTTGACTGAAAGAGGAAGAAAAGAATAACAGTTATAACCAATCCTTGTTGTTCTTCTTGTTTATCATCTTTTATACCCTTGTGTGTTTCTTGATCACAGAAAAACAATTTATCCTTTGTTCATCGAGGCATCCTTTTCACAACAAATTGGTGCAGTGAGCGTGGATAAGATGCCTTCAACAAAGTATGAGATTGAAAAGTTATCTGGTGTGAACGATTTCGATCTGTGGCGCTTGAAGATGAAAGCCCTACTGGTTCAGCAGGGTTGTTTGAAAGCGTTGAAGGGAGCGGCAACTATTGATTGCATTAACAGAAAAAGAAAACACGACCATGATAGAAAAAGCCTACAGTGCAATTTTTGTTGAGTCTTGGTGATAAGGTTCTTCGATAGGTATCAAAGGAGACGACGACATCAGGGTTATGGCTGAAACTTGAAAGTTTGTATATGAACAAATCGCTGGTAAATCGACTCTACCTGAAGCAAGCTTTGTATTCATTCAAGATAATTGAAGACAAAGTGTTGTCTGAGCAGTTGGATATGTTCAACAAGCTGATTCTTGATCTTGAAAATATTGATGTGAAGATCGATGATGAAGATCAAGTATTGTTACTATTGTGCGCTTTGCCTCGAACACATGTTCACTTCAAAGAAACTCTCTTGTATAGAACGGAGTCCCTAACCTTTGAAGAAGTTCAATCATCCCTGTATTCTAAGGACTTGACCAAACGAAAGGAGCATAAACTTTCGACTGTTGGTAAAGGTTTGGCCGTTAAGGGAAAAGTTTTGCAAAAGGATGGTAAGTTTGACAAGAAAAAGGGCAAAAGTCAGCAGAAGTCTTAGAGTGGCGAAACATCTGGTATTCGATGCTATTATTGTAAGAAGGAGAGTCACAAGAGAAAGGTGTTCCCTGAACGCCTGAAAGATCATGGAGGTAAGGATAATGGCAATGCAGCCATTGTTCAAGATGATTTTGAATCATCTGATGTTCTTGTGGTTTCAAGTGGTGACTTTAGTAAGGAGTGGATTATGGATCCAAGTTACACTTGGCACATGACTCCAAACAAAGACATTTTCGAGGAATTATATGATCAAGATGGTGGATCTGTATTGCTGGGAAACAACTAAGTTTGCAAGATTGCAGGTGTTGGATCTGTGAGATTAAAGCTCCATGATGAGTCAATAAGGTTGTTGACTGAAGTCAAGTATGTTCCTGATTTAAAGAGAAATTTTATTTCTCTTGGTGAATTCGACAAGAAAGGATATGTTTTCCAAGGAGAGAAAAGTATCCTAAGAGCCATGAAGGGGTCGAAGGAAGTCTTGAGAGGCGTGAAGAAACAAGGCTTGTATATCCTTGAGGTTGAAGTTGTAAGTGGTTTGACAAATGTTGCATCCACGAAACCTTTGTCGAAGATGGATATTTGGCACATGAGATTGGGCCATGTCACTGAAAGGGGTTTGGTCGAATTAGGGAAACAAAATCTGCTTGGTGGAGACAAATTCGAAAAGCTGAAGTTTTGTGAACCTTGTGTACTTAGAAAATCTTGTAGAGTGAAGTTCAACAAAGGCAAACAAAGAACACATGAATCCCTTGATTATATCCATGCTGATCTTTGGGGGCCTGCAAGGTGTTCATCACATTCAGGAGCGAGATATTTTCTATCCATAGTAGATGATTATTCCAGAAAATTATGGATATTCATCCAGAAGACTAAGGATGAAACTTTTGTGAATTTCAAAAGTTGGAAGACTCTGGTCGAAAATCAAACTGGCAAAAAGGTCAATAGGTTGAGAACTGATAATGGCCTTGAATTTTGCAAAGAGGTGTTCAACAGTTTTTATGCTGCTTCTGGTATTGCAATGCACTGAACTACTGCAGGTACTCCACGGAAAAATGGTTTGGCTAAAAGGTTTAATCGAACTATTTTGTAGAGAGTTAGATGCATGTTTACTAGTGCTGGGTTAAATAAGGTGTTTTGGGCTTAGGCTGTTTCGACAACAACATATCTAATAAACAGATGTCTTTTGACAACGTTAGATATGAAGACACCTGAAGAAGTTTGGTCGGGATATCCACCAGATCTCGACAAACAGAGAGTATTTGGCTACGTAGCCTATGCTCATATTACGCAGGACAAGGTCAAACCTAGAGCTCAAAAATGCATGTTCATGGGATACCCTGAAGGAGTCAAAGCTTATAGGATATCGTGCCTAGAGCTAGGTCACAAGAAGAGTATCACCAGTCGAGATGTAGTTTTCAATGAAGCTAAAATGACTTTTAAGAAAACTGATGATGTTGGTCAAAATGCAGAAACATTTGACGAAGAGATGGAACAGGTAGATATTCCTTTTGAGGTGGAGCATGTTGATGCTGAATTGCATATCCCTGATGAAGTCGAAGAAGAAGCAGAAGATGCTGAGGAAGTTGAGGAAACTGTCGATGATTATCTATTGTCATGAGATAGGTCAAGAAGAGTCATCAAGCCACATCAGAGACTTGAGTATGCAGATCTTATAGCTTATGCCTTAATCTTTGCAAGTGAGGTTCTAGACGAAGAACCTATAGACTATAAGGAAGTTATGAGGAGTCGAAATCCGACTGAATGGCTGAAGGCCATGAATGATGAGATGAAATCTCTTCAAATCATACTTGGGAACTGATCAAAGAACTTGTTGGGTCAAGGTTAGTCAGCTGTAAATGGATTTTCAAAGTTAAGGAAGGAATTGAAGGAGTGGCGTCAAAAAGATACAAGGCAAGGTTGGTCGCAAGGGGTTTCACTCAAAAAGAATGTGTTGACTTCAGTGATGTTTTTTCTCCTGTTGTGAAGCATAGGTCCATCCGAATGTTGCTTGCCATGGTGGCACAATTCGATCTTGAACTGGAATAGATGGATGTGAAGACTGCGTTCTTGTATGGTGATCTAGATGAAACGATCCTAATGAGGCAACCTGAAGGGTATGTCAAAAAGGGAAAGGAAGAATGTGTGTGAAAGCTGAATAGATCCTTATATTGACTGAAACAATCTCCTCGACATTGGAATAGGAGATTCGACAAGTTCATGGCACGCATAAGTTTCGTTAGAAGCCAGTTCAACGAATGTGTTTACTTTCGATTTCGACCTGGTAATTCATTTGTTATTTTGTTGCTTTATGTGGATGATATTCTCATAGAAAGCAACAATGTCGAAGATGTAATGAGGGTGAAGGCTAAACTCAATAAGGAGTTCGATATGAAGGATCTGAGAGCTGCTTCTAGAATTCTTGGGATTAACATTCGAAGAGATAGAAAGAAGTCGAAATTATGCTTATCTTAAGAGGCATACCTACAGAAGATTCTCAAAAGGTTTGGTATGTCGAATTCAAAGCTTGTTGTGACTCTAACAAACCCTCAATTCAAGCTAAGTATTGATCAGTGTCTCTGTACTGATGTTGAAAGAGCCTATACAAATAGAATCCCATATGCTAATATAATTGGTTCTTTGATGTATGTTATGGTCTGTATTAGACCCGACATAGCATCACTACTAGAAAACTCACTTTTAGTGACCGAATTGGAGACCGAAAAAGCTTAAAAATTGGTCACTAAAACATTTAGCGACCGATTTAGTGACCATTATTTTTCGGTAGAAAAAGTGCTAGTCTCTAAGCTTTTACGACGAATTTAGTGACCGAAATTTAGAGACCGAATTTAGTGACCGATTTTAGTGTTCTTTTTCATAAAGGAGAATCAAAAGTTGTGATACATAGGAATGGAACTCGTGACCTCCGCATATTTAATTAAGAACTTGTCACTACACCACTTCACATATATTATTATATTTTATATTTAAATATATATATATATACATAGAGTTTTATATAAATGTATTATAAAACAATAAAAAATATGAAAATTTTAGTAAAAATTAAAAATTAAAAGAGAATTAAAATATAAAAAAAGAAGAAAGAAAATAATAACATAATAAAGAGGATTAAAAATAGAAAAAGAAAACAAAAAATATTAGTGACCGAAATTTCGGTCTCTAATTTATATATATATATATATATATATATATATATATATATATATATATATATATATATATATATATATATATATATATATATATATATATATATGTATGTATAATTTGTGACCGATTTAGTGACCTCTTAAAAGTGTCTCATGAATATCAAATTTTGGTGGCTAATTCGGTCACTACATTGATCGAAATTTCGGTCACTAAATTTTAGTCTCTAAATCGGTGGATGATTTATTTTAGTGACCTCTTAAAATTGGCTCATGAATATCATATTTCGGTGGCTAATTCGATCACTATAGTGACCAAAATTTTTTGGTCACTAAATTGGTCACTAAAAGCGAATTTTCTAGTAGTGCATATGCAGTAAGTCTTGTAAGCAGGTACATGGGGAATCCTGGAAAGGCTCGCTGGAAAGCATTGAAGTAGATTCTAAGGTATATAAATGGATCTCTAAACTGAGTTCTAATTTATGGTGGAGTCTTATGTGAAGATAGTAAATCAGTAATTGAAGGATATGTTAACTCTGATTATGCAGGTTGCATGAATTCTAGAAAATCTATTTCTAGATATGTTTTTACTATGTGTGGCACAACAATTAGTTGGAAAGCAACACTTCAGAAGGTTGCTGCATTATCAACCACTGAGGCGGATATATTTCCCTAACTGAAGCTTTGAAAGAAGCATTGTGGCTTGAAGGTTTTGCAAAAGAGCAGAAAATTCAAGGTCGAGATATTATTACTAAATGTGATATTCAAAGTGCTATATACCTGTCGAAGAACTCAGCATATCATGAGCGAACCAAGCACATCGATGTGAGGTTGCATTTCGTCAGAGGGGTAATCAAGCGTGGATAAGTCCAAGTGCTGAAGGTTTCTACAGATCCCAATGTTGCTGATATGATCACGAAGACATTGTCCAATTGCAAGTTTTTCCACTACATACAGTTGATAAAGCTGCATGAAGAAAGCTAATTTGTTCTTTGATGTTATAGAGTTTTATTCAAGGTGGAGATTTGTGAGAATTGAGTCGAACTCTAGTCGGTTGAAGAGTAGCTGCATGTTTCGACAGAGAATGTGTCGAAGACCAATATACTGTAGTCGAAGTATGTTCTAGTATGTGGGTGTAGAAATGCTAGGATTGTTAGTATTTTGAATTGGGCCTGTTTGTTATGTCCTATTGTTTAAGTTAACTTGTACCCTAAGTTGACTTGTAATGGGTATTTGTAAAAAAATTCATTAGTTTAGTATGTTAAGTTTATTATAAATAGCATACTAGTCTCTCATTATTGCATACTTCAAATTCTAATTTAGAGTGAGAGGGTTATTTGTTATTCTTGTAACTTGTAATCTTGACTGAAAGAGGAATGAAAAAATAGCAGTTATGACTAATCCTTGTTGTTCTTCTTGTTTATCATCTTTTCTTCCCTTGTGTGTTTCTTGATAAAAAAAAAAACAGTTTATCCTTTGTTTATCAAGGCATTCTTTTCACAACACTTTTAAAAAAAAATAGAAATCAAATAAAAATTAGAAATTTTAAAAATACAACTTTTGAGAAAGATCACTACAAAAGAATATTGATGCTTCATGCATACACCGTGGCTAATAGCGTTTGGCATGTTAACTATGACTACAATAAACATATACTAGTTAACTACAATAACCATATACTCAATTTTCATACATGTGCATGACATCTAAAATATGGTTTATTTAGCTAAGTAATTAATGCTAAACTCTATTAGGTATGTTTGAATATAGTAAAATGAAAGAAGTTGAATAGAGCGGAACGGGTGGAATAAAATGGAGGAGTGGAGTGAAATAGAATAAATACAATAGATTATTTCAAAACGGAACAGAATAATTTTATCATTCCGTCTAAATTGAAGGGTACAAAAACTGATGGAAAGTGATACTCTATCCATTTCAAAATGAGTGTCGTTTTAAGAAAAGAAATTGTTTCAAAATGAATATCATTCTCAATGTAGCAATGATTACTATTTTTTCAATTTTGTCCTTTAATTATTAGTCTGTACACTATTTCCAACGCATTAATAGGGTTAATTTAGTAAAAGTGTTATGTCTTATGACAATATTATTGTATTTCTTAACTCGTATGTAAAAATTTCAAACGACACTCATTTTAAAACAAAAAGAATAGAATGAGATGAAATGCATTCCATTAAATTTTCCTCCATTCTATCTATTTTTAATTAAAGTACGCAAACAATAAAACTTAAATTTATTCTATTCCATTTTATCACATCTCATTCCACTCTATCAATCCATCTGTACCATTAAAGCAGCCTAAACTAGAAAAAGAGGAACAATTCAAAGTTGTTGCTTAAAAATAAGAGGGGTGCTATCTTTACACTAAAAATAAGATATTTTGCACCTATACCGTATAAAAGTACAGCATATGCATGTGGTAGAGTGTGTAAGAAAAAAGAAAATATAATTACTAAACATTTAAAAAAAAAACAAAACCATATAGCATTACAAGCTTAATGTAAAATTATCATTTCTCTAAAAATAAAGCAAGACAATTTAATCAAAGATGTTAATAAAGACTGATTACTTGCTTCACAAGGGAGTAAGAGCCATAATTTGCTCGCTAGTTAATTAGTCTATAAGCTTTCTCTTATGCTGTTAGTTACCTAGCACTTATGCAATATGTAGCTTATGTTTTTTTCCAACAGCTAATGAGGCTTCTTAAAGAATGATAAACATAGAGCCTTCACACCAAATAATTGGTATTTGAGGAGAGAACTTGAATTTAGTGGTCTGCATGGATCATAAATCAAACTAATTAATAACCATAATGTTATTGTTTATTGAGAACTGAGAAGATATTCCTGATTTATACTAGAAGTGCATTTCTGATTTTATGTAAGTGAAATTAAAAAAAAGGTGCGCACCGAAAATATATTTTCGATTTTAGAGGGACATTATAAATATTGCGTAGGATCTTTCTTTTCACCATGGGGTGGAATAAGAAATTTCCTCTAATAATTGATAGATCGATTCTTGAAAAAATTATTGATTGTGACACGACCAAATACATTTGGGACTTCATGCAAAAAATGAATAAAATTAAGGCTCTACCAAGATGAAGAGAGCACAATTACAAGCATTTCACAAATGATTATGAAATTCTCTACATGGAGATTGAAATCTATAGATGATTAATTTGCAAAAATATTGGACATTGCCAACAAAAATGACTGATGATGGTGATCTACTACAATATTTAGTGTTTCAGGCAGCATTTTTTTAAGTAACATGTGTAAATTATTGTCTAAAAGTAGATCAAACAACGGTTTTTGTCTATTGCTGAGACAATTCTCGCAACACCTTATAAATGTTTCCTATAATATTTTTGGAAACAATTTTCAAGTGTTCATATAATTAATCACTGACGATAACTAATACTAAAGACTACATTTTTTTAATAGGCAATTGATTAATAAGAAATCGCACTAGGGGTGCAACCCTTACAAAAAAAAACTCTAAGAAGAGTTGAAACAATCCATTGGTCTCTTGTACCAGTCGTAAAAACTAACGGAAGATAAAGGATAGCATAAATCCAACCATCTCCATGAAAATAAAATTACATTGAAAAACACCTCATCATAACTATAAGGTTTGTTCTCAAATATAATTTTGTTTCTCATACCCCATAAACTTCATAATATTGCTATCCATATAGTGTTAATCTTAGGCTTGGACTTCTTCAACTTGTCTTGAATAGTATCAAAGTTCCTAAAATCCTCCCAAGATAAGTGGAGATCCTCACCCAACCAAGGGTAAATTCTATTTCAAATCTCCTTAGATACGACACAATCAAGGAACAAGTGTTTCGAATTTTCCGCTACAGCCGAACAAAACAAACACTTAGCCGAAGGGATGTTAGGAATTCCCCTATTTAGCAAAAGATCTTTAACCGGAATTCTGTTGCAAAAATACCGCCAAGCAAAAATCTTAATTCTAAGAGGCATCTTAGAATTCCAAATTACTTTCATGTAGTTAACTATTGATACCTTCTAGCCTATATCTTGGGCTTCCTCCTCCATTTTCACAATGCTTGACACTGAGAATATGCCGCTATCGTTCAGGTTCCAAGCGAAACAGTCGTCCTCCATGATTGGTGAAGACGCTGTTTACAACAGAACTAGGAGTTACTGCTGTTGCTGAACCGCGGCCTCTTCACTGCTGGCTACTCCCGCCTGCACAACATGGTGATCGGAATTAGAAGCGTTGGCCGTGATCAAACCTGTGGCAAACAGAGAAAACAGATTCCAGCGACAATTTCCTTCCTCCCAACTCAAAACTTCCGCCACTGTGCACAGTTATTTGGTTGAGATATCATACAATTCCGGAAATCTAACGTGAAGAGTTTGATCTCCCAACCAAATACTATGCCAAAAAAGAATGTGTTTTCCATTATTAAAAGAACTGTTAACACAACCAGCAAAACCTTATTCAAAGACTTCCAAACTGAAATTGTTAAGAATGACATCCTTCCACCATATTGAGTCACCTTTGTTGATTATATTCTCCGTAGTCGCATGTACCTTCAGTTTCGGGTTATGGTACCTTAGCTCTAGAAATCTACTCCAAATCGCATTTTTCTCCGTTAGGATTCTCCACTTCCACTTAAGTAGAAGAGCTTTGTTCATTTCCCGTACATCCCTAACACCTGAACCTCCATTCTTTCTTGATTTGCACACAGTTTCCCACTTCACCCAATGGATGCACCTCTTGTTAACACTTCCACTCCATAAGAAATTTCCTGGGATCCCTCTTATCTCTTGAATGATCTTCTTTGGCACCTTGTAAAAAGATAAAGTGAAGTTTGGTATAGCATTGAGTACCGAGTTAATAAGGATCAATCTACCTCCAATAGATATATTACTACCCTTCCAATTCGAGAGTCTACTCTTGATGTTATCTATAAACTCCTTCCATCCTTTCTTCTTTCTAGGATTAACACCCACCTATATGCCTGGGAATTTGAACGGAATGGATACTTTCTTACAAGATAGGAATGATGTTGCCGTGTTCATCAACCATTCTCCCGCATTAACTCCAAGAATATTACTTTTTGAGAAATTTATTTTCAATCCCGAAACAAGCTCAAATCCTCTCAATAACACTTTCATGCTCCAAAGGTTGTCACAAGAAGGCTCTCCCATGATAACGGTGTCGTCCGTGAATTGAAGTATATCCACATAGTCCTCTTCCCCAAACTTGAAAGGTTTGAAGTCCCCCACCTCCACCGATTTTTTGACCAATGCGGTTAAACCTTTCATAGCTAGAACAAAAAGAAACGGGGACAAAGGATCACCTTGACGCAATCCTCTTTGAGCCGGGAAATCTTTTGTGGCGCTCCCGTTGACTATAACGGACATGTGACTTGTAAATACGCAAGCTCCCATCCATTTCAACCACCTTTTTCCGAATCGCATTCTCTTCATTACAAGCCTCAGGTAAATCGAAGAAATTGAATCGTACGCCTTTTCAAAATCTATCTTGAGCAAAAGACAACTTCTATTTTTCCTTTTTGCCTAATCTAGGATCTCATTCACCATTAAGACTCCATCCATCATGTGCCTCCCCGGGACAAAGGCAGTTTGATTAGTGGACACCAAATTACCAATTACGACTTTGATTCTAGCGGCAAGAAGTTTCGCAAGTATTTTCTACAAACTCCCCACTAAACAAATTGGGCGGTATTCGTACAAATCTTGCGCGTTTTTGTTCTTAGGAATCAAAGCTAGAAAGGAGGATGTTAAGGATTTCACTAAAGTACCTTTAGAGTGGAAATTGTTGCAAAAGGACACCAAATCATCTTTAAGTAAAGGCAAAAATCTGTTGAAGAATTCCAAGGTGAAATCGTCCGGCCCCGGGCTTTTATTTTCGTCACACTCCCAAATAGCCTCCTTGACTTCCTCCTCCAAGAAAGGTCTCTCAAGATCCATTGATTCCATCGTTGTCAACGAATTCAAGCAAATCCCGTTAGGCTCCGGTCTACACTCCACCTCCTCCTTGAAAAACCTTTTGAAGTGATCATAAATGTACTTTTTAATCTCAAGAACATCCTCCAATCTGACCCTGTTTGACTCAATAGAACACATTTTATTTCTATGCCTTCTTTACCTAAGCGAATTGTGGAAGAATCTTGTGTTGCCATCTCCTTCAGTTAACCAAAGTTGTCTAGACTTTTGACGAAGAAATCCTTCCTTTTTGTTGATATTATCCCAAAAAAACCTTCACTGCGTTGGCCCTCTCCTTAACCACCTCCTCCAGAACATCACCTGCAAAATGAACAAACATGTTATCTAAAATATTCATCTCCTCCTCCGCCTTCTCGATATTGTAAATACACCTCTTGAAGGATAGAAAAACACTTAGAAAGGGGGGTTTGAATAAGTGTAGTCTAAAAACTTGAACGATAAAAACAAATTGCACAGTTATTTTTATCCTGGTTCGTTGTTAACTAAACTACTCCAGTCCACCCCCTTGGAGTGATTTACCTCACCTGAGGATTTAATCCACTAATCTCAACAGATTACAATGGTTTTCCACTTAGTCCGCGACTAAGTCTTCTAGAGTATCCTGATCACAACCTGATCACTCCAGGAACAATTGCTTAGACACAAGCTAAGACTTTCTAGAGTATCCTGACCACCACGTGATCACTCTAGTTACAACTGCTTAACCACAAGCTAAGACTTCCTAGAGTATCCTGATCACACTTGATCACTCTAGTTACTTACAAATTAATGTAATCAATTCTAAGAGTATTACAATGCTTCTGAAAAGCTATAATCACAACAGTGATATTTCTCTTAAAGTTTAAGCTTAATCTCACTAATATATTACAACAGCAATGTAGTGAGCTTTGATGAAGATGAAGTTTGTGAGCTTTGATTTGAACAGCGTTTCAGCAAGTTTGTATTCACAGAATTCGTCAGAATCGGTAACCTTGCTTCTCATCAGAACTTCATATTTATAGGCACTTGAGAAGATGACCGTTGGGAGCATTTAATGCTTTGCGTATTCCGTACAGCATTGCATTTAATGTTTCACTCTTTTGTCAACTACCTCGAGCCTTGTTTACGCTGTGTCTACTGACGTTGCCTTTAATAGCTTCTAACGTTCCTTTTGTCAGTCAGCGTAGCCTGCCATCTTGTACTTGCTTCTGATCTGATGTTTGTGTATACAACGTTTGAATATCATCAGAGTCAAACAGCTTGGTGCAGAGCATCTTCTTGTCTTCTGACCTTGAAGTGCTTCTGAGCGTGATACCATGAGAAATTCAGTGCTTCTGCTTCTGATCTCAAGTTCTTCTGATGCTTCCATAGACCCATGTTCTGATTCTACTTGACCATCTTCTGATGTCTTGCCAGACCATGTTCTGATGTTGCATGCTGAACCTTCTGAGTCAAAGCTTCTGAGCGCTGATTTGTGCATACTCTTTATATATTTCCTGAAAGGGAAATTGCAATGTATTAGAGTACCACATTATCTCATCCAAAATTCATATCCTTGTTATCATCAAAACTAAGAATATTGATCAGAACAAATCTTGTTCTAACAATCTCCCCCTTTTTGATGATAACAAAAACATATATAAATGATATGAATTTGCGATCAGAAAGAGCAGACGGCTAAAGACAATTACACAGCTAAAGCATACGCATGTGAATATGTCTCCCCCTGAGATTTATAATCTCCCCCTGAGATAGATAATCTCCCCCTGAAATAAATACTAGAAGAATTTTAATAATAAAAGACTTCCCTGAGTATTTCAGTAGAGACGTTCACATATGCTTGATCTTTAGAACATTCACAGCTTCTGATTCTTGCTTCCATCGGACAGCTTCAGAACTTTGAATTTCTTTAGATCCTCAGAACATTCACAGCTTCTGATTCTTGCTTCCATCGGACAGCTTCAGAACTTGAATTTCTTTGATCTTCAGAACATTCACAGCTTCTGATTCTTGCTTCCATCGGACAGCTTCAGAGCTTGAATTTCTTCTTACATCACTTCATGCTAGATTGTATCAGAACATTGTTGAATATACCAGAGCATCATCAGAGCATCTCTACATCCTGAAATGTTACAGAACAACGCTAAACGACAAAAGTCAGCATGAATGAGTCAGAACACATAATATGTATCAGAGCCACATAATATGTATCAGAACAAATGGACATAATGTTTCAGAGCATATTCTATCATCAGAATATCTGAACATTCTTCCTTCTTGCTTCTTGCTTCTGATTCTGAAGCTTCATAGCACTCAGCTTGCTTCAAGAATCCAAGAGCTTGATTCTTTAGACTTGCTTCTCCTCATGATTTTGCTTCTCATGTTGAGCTTTGAAGAGATGTCTTCAATCCTGCAAAACACTTAAACAACACAGAACTTACAAGTTCTTGTTAGAAATGTGGGGACTTTCACCCAGTAACTGATAAAATAAATCAGATCATTTATCACATTTTCTCCCCCTTTTTTTCATAACATCAAAAACATAAAAGAGTCAGATGAAAAACAAAAGACAGTAGGAATGAAACAGAATTAAAGTTTTTCATTGATTTGAAGGAGAAAGTACACAAAAAAAATGCAGAACAAGCAGATGCAACAAGGAAAGAAAACTACAATGACCAAAGACTAAGACCCTAGCCTAGACAAAATCTGCGCCAGTATGTCATGAATCCTGTCAGTGCTTGCAGTTTGCCTTGCCATGAAGGAGCGAAACTTAGCATTGGTTGCTTCTTGCGTGTCCAAACGAGAAGTTAGCATGGCTTGATTCTGATGTAGAGCATCCAAAGTGTTCATCAGAGCTGAGGGTTCACCAGAAGAAGAAGCGCCAGAGCTTCTGCCAACAGGGACAGCAATCTCAGCAGGGCGATCTTCTGAAAGGTCTTCAGCTTCTGCACCTTCCATCTCAATATCTGAGTCTGACTCAGAAGCAGCCTCAGCATATTCTGGTTCAGGAAACTCAGAAGCTCCAACTTCCAACGCCTGAAGAATAGCTGTTAGGTTTGTTGGAGGAGTTGGACCAGCAACTTCTGCAGGATAAACCACTTCTGGAAAGACCATGTGAGGAGCGCTTTCAGAAGGGTTCATTCTGAACCAATTAAACAACCATTGAAAATCTCCAGTCAGCACTGGATTCCATGGTCTCCATACCACGATGTCTCTGCAGGGATTTCCTTCTTCCATCTCATCTGCAGGTATCCTCTCTTCAAGAACTCTTCTGTTCTTGATGAGATGGTGATAGCTGCTTTCACCAGCTTCCAAAAGAAGACCACGAGCACCAGGTGCTTCAGTCATGATCCTTCTCTGGACATCCATAGCCCTAACCTGAAAATCCTGGCGAAAGGCTTCCCAGAGGTTGCAGGTAGCAGGCTCATCCAGATGGTTAAGGTGTGCAGCACCCAGAATCTCCAACCAGCTATTTACATCTGAGTGTAAAAGCTCTAGATAGGTATGAGTGGTAGGTGTTGGAGGGTTGACTGTGAATCTGGAATTAGGATACACACGGCTGTAGGGGTTAGGTGTTCTGGTGGGAAAAGGGTGTGAGAGAGATGAGGAGATATCTGTGAGATGGGTTGAGGGGGAAGATATATCAGACGGTGATGATGGTGGTTGCAGAGAGATGAGTGAAGAGGAAGAGGTGGTGGAGGTCTGTGGAGAGGGAGGTGATTGAGGGATACCTTCAAGAGGTCTAAACACACGTCTAGAGTAGTTTCCAGACAACATAGCTTCAAAAGGATTCACCTTGAGAGGATCGTAGGTGATCCTTGTCCTTTTTGGTTTGTTTTCAGATTCTTCGGTTGCCTTTCTCTTTTGTTTACGATCAGTTGCTTGATTTGATGAGCTTGACGAAGGATTCATGGTGACGTTGCAGATAGTGAAAACCGCTAGAGTTTATGATATGAATGCAGAGAGAGAGCAAAAGATGAAACTGAATGCAAGAGAGAGAAATATAAGAGGGAAAAAGAAACGTTTGAAGAATATAAAAGAAAAGAAATAAAAAGAAATGATGGATAGCATTTAATGTTACGTGACGAGAGGAGAGATAATTATGACAAAAGAAGTGATTAGCACAGTTACCTAAGTAGGCGTCCCCTCAACTGCACGCATGCTTTTCCAGAAATAGTGAATACGTGTTCATTTTCTGGAGAGACTGGTGACAGCTGTTTTGCTTTAAAAGAGCTTCTGAATCAACTTAGATAAAGATACGTTAGAGATAACAGAATCAGAGATTCTAATTGATTAGTATCAGAACTTCTTATGGCTGCCTAGTCTTAACACATTTCAGAAGATACTCATACAAAGATCTTCTCATCTTCTCATTCTGGGCACAAGTCTGTACTGATATTCTTCAGAATGTACTTAAACCTATCTTCAGCAAGAGGTTTTGTAAAGATATCAGCCCATTGATGGTCTGTATCCACAAAGTTTAAAGATATAACACCCTTCTGAACATAGTCCCTTATGAAATGATGTTTAATCTCAATATGTTTAGCTTTTGAATGTAAGATAGGATTCTTTGATAAACATATAGCAGAAGTATTATCACAGAAGATAGGAATGTTACTCTCATATATCTGATAATCTTCTAGCTGACTTCTCATCCAGAGCATTTGTGTGCTACAACCAGCAGCAGCAACATATTCTGCTTCTGTTGTTGAGAGGGCAATAGTAGCTTGCTTCTTGCTGTACCATGAGATCAGATGACTTCCAAGAAATTGACAACTTCCAGAAGTGCTCTTTCTTTCAATTCTATCTCCAGCATAGTCAGCATCACAGAATCCTACTAAGTTGTATTCTTTGGATCTTCTGTAGACTAAACCAACATTAGTAGTACCTTTCAGATACCTCATAATTCTCTTAACAACAGTTAAATGAGATTCTCTCGGATCTGATTGGAATCTAGCACGCAAGCAAACACTGAAGAGAATGTCAGGTCTAGAAGCAGTAAGGTATAGAAGAGAACCAATCATACCTCTGTACAACTTCTGATCTACCTTCTTACTTACCTCATCCTTACCTAGGACACATGTTGGATGCATAGGAGTTTTGGCTTCTTTGCTTTCAGAAAGATTAAACTTCTTCAGAAGTTCTTTCACATACTTCGTTTGATGAACATAGGTTCCATCAGAAGTTTGGTTGATTTGAATCCCAAGGAAATACTTGAGTTCTCCCATCATGCTCATTTCAAATTCAGCCTGCATAGACTCAGCAAACTCCTTTCCAAGTGTAGCATTAGATGTTCCAAAGATGATATCATCAACATATATTTGACAGATTAAAATATCCTTTTTAAAGGTTTTACAAAAGAGAGTAGTGTCCACTTTTCCTCTAGTGAAACCATTTTCCAGAAGGAAAGAACTTAAACGTTCATACCAAGCTCTAGGAGCTTGCTTCAATCCGTATAATGATTTCTTTAATTTAAAAACATGATTTGGAGACTTGGAGTCTTTAAAACCAGGAGGTTGATGGACATAAACTTCTTCATCTATATAACCATTTAAGAAGGCACTCTTGACATCCATCTGATAAAGAGTGATGTTGTGTTGAGTGGCAAAAGAAATTAATAGACGAATAGATTCTAACCTGGCCACTGGTGCAAAGGTTTCTGTGTAGTCAATCCCTTCTTGCTGACTATAGCCCTGAGCAACCAGTCTGGCTTTGTTTCTTACCACTTCTCCCTTCTCGCTTAGCTTGTTTCTGAATACCCACATAGTGCCGATGATGTTAAATCCTTTTGGTCTAGGAACCAAGTCCCATTCATCATTCCTTGTAAACTGATTGAGTTCTTCTTGCATGGCAATTATCCAGTCTGGATCTTCTAGAGCTTGATCAACAGAAGTTGGCTCGATCAAAGAAACAAGACCTAATTGACAGTCTGCATTGTTCTTAAGGAATGCCCTTGTTCTGATGGGATCGTCTTTCTTTCCAAGGATCACATCTTCTGAATGAGCTGATGCAAGTCTCGGTGATCTTCTGACTGTTGGCTCTTCAAAAATCCTGAGATTCTCTAAAGATGCAGCAACTTGATCTTTTGATCCATTGCTTCTGAGACTGCCAGCTTCTGCAGCTTTGCTTCTTGGTTCTACAGCTTCTGATATATCAATATCTATATCTGCAAAATTCTCAAGCTGCTTTGGTTTTTCAAGACCAAGCTTATCATCAAACCTGATATTGATTGATTCTTCTACAATCAATGTTTCAGTATTGTATACTCTGTAGCCTTTAGAGCGTTCAGAATATCCAAGAAGGAAACACTTTTGTGCTTTAGAATCAAACTTACCAAGATGATCTTTAGTATTCAGAATAAAACATACACATCCAAAAGGATGGAAATATGAAATGTTGGGCTTTCTGTTCTTCCACAATTCATAAGGAGTCTTATTTAGAATAGGTCTGATAGAGATTCTATTCTGAATGTAACATGCAGTGTTTATTGCTTCTGCCCAGATATGCTTAGCCATATTGGTTTCATTGATCATGGTTCTGGCCATTTCTTGTAGAGTCCTATTCTTTCGCTCTACAACTCCATTTTGCCGTGGAGTTCTAGGACAAGAGAAATCATGGGCAATGCCATTTTCTTTGAAGAACTCCTCAAAGAATTTGTTCTCAAATTCACCACCATGATCACTTCTAACCTTTATGATTTTGCACTCTTTCTCAGATTGGATCTGAGTGCAGAAATCAAAGAACACTAAATGAGACTCATCCTTGTGTTTTAAGAACTTTACCCATGTCCAGCGGCTATAATCATCAACGATGACTAATCCATATTTCTTCCCTCTGACAGATGCTGTTTTGACTGGGCCAAACAGATCAATGTGCAAGAGTTCTAACGGCCTTGAGGTAGACACAACATTCTTAGACTTGAATGCAGGTTTGGAGAACTTGCCCTTCTGACATGCTTCACAAAGAGCATCTGATTTGTATTTCAGATTTGGGAGTCCTCTGACCAGATTTAGTTTGTTAATCTGAGAAATCTTTCTCAAACTAGCATGTCCTAATCTTCTGTGCCAGACCCATTGCTCCTCAGAAACAAACATAAGACAAGTCACCTTCTGCTTCTCAAGATCAGAAAGATCAATCTTATAAATGTTGTTCTTTCTCTTGCCTGTAAATAGGATTGAGCCATCCTTCTGACTTACAGCCTTGCAAGACTTTTGATTGAAGATTATATCATAACCATTGTCACTTAATTGACTTATGGACAATAAGTTATATGTTAATCCTTCTACAAGAAGTACATTAGTTATGGAAGGAGAGTTACCAAGACTTATGGTTCCAGAGCCAATGATTTTGCCCTTTTGATCTCCTCCAAACTTGACTTCTCCACCTGGTTTAAGCACCAGGTCTTGGAATGTAGACCTTCTTCCCGTCATGTATCGCAAGCACCCAGAGTCCAGGTACCATGACATTTTGCTTTTTGTCCTCTTTGCAGCCAAGGATATCTGCAACAGAAATTATCTTCTCCTTAGGTACCCACAATTTCTTGGGTCCTTTCTTGTTAGTTCTCCTCAAGTTCTAATTGAACTTGGGTTTAGCATAATATTTAACAGGAGGAACAACATGATATTCTTTAGGTTTGTCAGCATGATATTGTCGCGGGGAAAAATCGTTGTCCTTTTTTTGGGATGAGACACCTGATGCCTTCTTTGGGCTCGAGTGCTCAAAAAATGATTTTTCTTTTGTACGGACCAAACTTTTTATTATTTCCAAAAGAGGAAAAGGAAAAAAGTTGCAATAACCTTAAAAGTGGGGGAGAGATCTTGGGTAAGAGGGTTGGTTATACGAAGGGAAGGTATTAGCACCCAACGTATCTATAGTACTCTATAGGTTTCTTTGTTTTATTTATTCCATTCTTGAGAGGTTCTTGTGAAATAGGTGGGACCTAAGGTGTTTGTTTGATTATGCTCGCAAAGATCATCGCGATCCTCTGCATACATATCCCCTAGAGGGAATCAGAGCATCTGTAGCTCGGGGTCTACGGGTGCTAAGGTTTGAATGGTTTTTTTTTGTTTTATTTTGCTCGCCAAGGATCGACCTTGTGCCTACGTATTCTCAAAGGGATGTTGAGAAAGTCAGAGCAATCGTAGTTCCCACTTATGCTAGTGGAAGCAAAGGAAAATAGACAAATGTCGTCTAAATGCTAGATGTATCTAATCTATATCATCACATACATCTGTTTGATTTTGTTTGAAAATCTTTTCATTATAAGCCCGGGGCCATGCCACTTAGGGTGCTTAGAATGATAAAGATGTTTTTGTTTGTTTAACCAGCCTTGTGGCAAAAGCTTTCAATGAAGTCAGCCTTGTGACAAAAAGTTTTGATTAATCAGCCAGCCTCGTGGCAAAAGTTTCAATGAAGTCAGCCTTGTGACAAAAACTTTGATTAATCATCCAGTACGGTGGTAAAACAGTTTGATTGATTAGCCAGCCTTGTGGCAAAAAGGTTTAATTGATTAGCCAGCCTTGTGGCAAAAAAAGTTTGATTGATTGATTGATTGTTTGTGATGATATAAAAGAGATACTCCTAGCATAGAGATGATAAATGTCTAATCTCCTAGGGTATTTGTTTTGGATATTGGGGATGCTTATAAGAAGCCCGTGGGTCCTTGTACGAAGCCCAAGAGGAGGCTATCCGAGGGTCCTTGCATTGTAAGCCCAAGAGGAGGCTATGGGAGGGACAATCCAGGGTCCTTGCATTGTAAGCCCAAGAGGAGGCTATGGGAGGGTCACTCGTTTGTACAAAGCCCAAGGGGAGGCATGGTATAGTTGGTCTGAGCTCTTAGAGCGATTTCACCGGGAAACCATACTCTATGTCCTAACCTAAACTAGTGGAGATTCTTTGCACGAAGCCCAATAGGAGGCTATGGGGAACCTAGTGTTGTACTAAGTTGAACAAGCATATGTAACACAATCACAAGTATGAACAAGTACAAACAAATATGCACAAGTACATGAACAGTTATATGAACAGTTATATATGACAAAGTGTGCGTGTATAATGGAGTTTATGAAGGAAATATACCTGTAAGCATGATCCATTTGTATACACAGGGGCTCGGGACTCACACTCGGGGAGAGGTCCACTTGAATTTATTCAAAGCTATGTAAACAGGTATTTACAAAGGGGCTTGGGACTTATACCTACATGGAGGCCCATGGTATTTTTGGGAAGATTTAAAGAAAACCTTCATTTTTGGTTTGTTATTCAAAGTTAAAAATCAAGTTGATCGAGATATGTACAAAACGGTGTGTGTACAATGAAATACCTAATTTCATGTACAGGAATGGGTATGTACAAAAGGGCTTGGGACTTATACCTACGTGGAGGCCCGTGTTTCATTTACAAAACATGGTTGATTGTTTTTATTTACAGACGCGTCGTTTGAAAAAACTGTTTGAAAGTTTGTTTTGAAAGAGTTTTCTGTTTAAAAAAAACTGTACAAAAAGAAAAGAAGTGGGACTTACACTCTCTAATATTCGAGAGGCCCCTGTTTTATTTCCATAAAACAGGGTGGATGGTTTTGAGATTTATTGTTTTAAAAACTGTTTGGAAGTAATTTGGAAAAAGTTTTCTGTTTGAAAAACTGTACAAAGAAAAAGAAAAGGGACTTATACTCTCTAATATTCGAGAGGCCCCACATCGTTTTGAAAATCAATTGATCAATTAAAAAGATTTAATCAATAGTTTCAAAAAGAAATGGTTTATCGTTTTGAAAAGAATCGCGATCGCTTATTTTAAAACGATTTGAATTTGAAAGAAATCAACTTAATTAAGTTTAAAACAAGTTTTAATGCTTAATTAAGACCTAAGTGATTAGGGTTTGATCACAAAAGTATTTACAAGTGATTAGGTTAAAAATTAAATGAAAAACAATATTTAAAGTATTTAAAAACACTTAAAAATGTATCATTTTAAACCTAATTAAAAACACAATAAATAAATATTTTTTTGTGATTTTTTTTGATATTGTCAAAATATGTATATTAAATAAGAGGTGTGTAAAAAATGAAGTGAAAATAATGAATTTTGATTGGTTAAATAATTAGTTGAAGTTGTGTGAAAAATGAGAGAAAAATAGTTGTAAAAAAAAGGTTTTGGTCCCTAAGGGTGTTGAACCCACGACCTGGAGGTTATTTCTCAAAACAAAAGCCAACTGAGCCACGCTTGTGGCTTGTTACATACGCGCGTCCATTCAATTATATTAAGAAACGAAAATTTGAATTTTCTGAACAAAAAGCGCGCCAAGAACATCATCCCCTTTTGATTTTGAAAATCTTTGAAACTGGACTGTTTTGATCAAGTAGATAGTCTATCTCACTCGGTTTTTCATAAGGAACATGATGGTGATCTTTAATTTCATTTATTTTAACTCTAAGGCCACTGATTCTCTGATGAACACGAAGAACCCTAATATGACAAATCATTGTGAAATCGTGTATGATCATGATATGATGCAATTGATTGAGGGTTAATGATCCTCATAGGTGCAGAAACAAGATGGTATATCAATATTTCATTTATGATGCATGTATGATAGAGTTTGAAGTTCATGAGGCTTACCTTCAAAAACGGCCAAACTGGAAATTGAAATCGTGCCTGGAGGTGTTACAGATGTTGTTTCTTGATCTGGACAGCATCAATGGACCTTATGGAACATGTTTGAATGCTTGGAACAGTTTGAATTCATCTGAGCTAAGCTATGGAACCTGAACTGTAGTTGCTTCAAGTGAGAATCGAATCTGATGATGGAGATGTTACAGGTCATATGTGAGTGTTTGGATCATTCATATGAAGTATATGGAAGGTGTTAGAAGTGATAGTTTGAACAGAAATGGCCTGGATTTGATTTTGGCATGATAAGGCTAGTGTTATGCATATTTGGGAAGTGAGGTAGTGATTCTGAGTTTTAGGTGTTTTTGGGGTGTATGGATGGATCAAACACATCCCATATGATGTTTGTGGCTTGTGGGAAGCATTACTTGGCTCAGAACTTGCAAGGTTTAGAGGTTGAGTTTTCTACCTCTTTGAAAACCATGAAACTTGCATTCTAAGAAAGGAAGAGAAAACCTATGTTTATGAGGTTTTGGTGTGAGTTTGAAGATGATTTGAACCTCTATTTATAGGCCAAGGATTCTGAATGAAGAGCTCTTGCAAGTTGCTTCAAGAATGATGATTTGGCTTAAGAGATAAAATGGAATCTTTCACATTAAATGCAAATGGTTAAAGTAACTAAACCATGGTTATTTTGGCCAAGCTTCTTATCTCTTTCCTATCTGATCTTAAACCAGAAAATATCTCTCAATCATTGCTTTGGTGTGTCATCACTTGAATTATAGGTCATGTAGTCTTGAAACTTAGTGAAAAATGGTGAAAATTCAAGTGAAAATGATCACTAAATGCATAATTCAAAACCATAGCTATGCTCCATATTTTTTCATGCTCTTGGACATTTTGGAAAGCTCATATTACACACTTCAAAACCCTAGTTGAAAGTTTCTTCAAGACCTTTAAGGAAATGGGTGAAAAAGATCCATGAACTTTGAAGAAAATGAGATTTCAAGTGAAACTTTCAAAAAGTACCAACTTTGAAGCACCATATCTCTTAAATGGTTGATCTTATGGAAAAAATTTATATGTGTCAAAGTTGTTTATTGGATCAAAATCTACAACTTTCATGTTGGAAGTTTTTTTCAGTTTGTAGGTGAAATTTTGAGAAATTCCCTTCCAAAGTTTGGAAAAAACCATTGAAAAACACTTAGAAATTTTTCTAAGTATGAAAGTCAAACTTTTGACTTTTTGATTCTTGATTGATTTTCTTGATTTTCCTTGATCAAATGACTTCTCATATCATATATTGATGATTCAAAACTTCAAAAGTCATGGTTGACCAAAATTCTCAAAAGTCAAAGGTGTTCTTGTACAGTTGACTTTTTCAGACGAATCGCGTTTCTGGAGTTTTTAATGAAACAGGCTATCCTCATCAAATGAATGGTATGAATGGATCACATTGAAGCATTAGAGGATATTGAGCCATGGTTTGAGTTGTGACACCATGTCCTGATTAAAAAGTCAGTGGTTCAGTGAATTAGGTCAAAAAACCCTAATTGTCGATCTGATGAAATTGATGACTGTGGATCTGTAATTGAGATGTAATTTCCATTGTATATTGTTATAGGGATTATTTGAAGATGATTAAAACCTTTGATTGACTTCCTGGAGATTTTTAGGGTTTCCCAAATGTGATCCCTGATTTTAGTCCCTGATAGTTCAAAAACCCTGATCTGAGGATTTGTCTGATCAATCTTTGTATAGGAGATGTTCTGAGCCAATGGATTAGGTCAAAATGATGCACTTGGGGTCTTGAGGTCATGTCCCAAGTCATTAGGTCAAATTCTGAGCAAAAGTCAGGAGTATGCTGTCTTCAGTCAAAACCCTAATTCAGTCGATTCAAAGCTGTCGAGCTTGTTGAAATGAATCTCTGAGGACCAAATGTTGATTGTTGATGAAGATAGTTCATTTGAGATGAAGGGAGAGCAAAACCCTAATTGATTGTTACTTGTACTGATGAGTGATTTCCTGATTAAACCCTGCTGAGTCACAAGTAACAAACACAAGCTATGCAATTTGTTAGAGATGCAAATGATGCATATGCTATGATATGAGGTGGTATCTTAGGTCAAAAATTGGGGTATGACAGATGCCCCTATTTAAGTTTCTTCAACCTGAGACATGAAGATTAAAAATCTTCGTTTTGATAGGGTGGAAGAGACTTAAATATCAGAAGACGCAAATTTTGGACCTAAGATACCAAAATTGCGAATGATGCAAGGATATCTTTACCGAGGGAATATCAAAACTGACTCCGCTGGGGAAAAGAGATTGGGAAGGATGTCTCAATCTGTTTTAAGGAACAGAATCCATTTTTGTTCTTTTTGGGAAAGCAAGTGTATGCTTCACCGGGGAATGATAGCTTTGTAAAAAACTTACCAATCGACATTATCGACTATCAACACAGGGATAGACTTGTTTAATAATGCGAAGGTGAAAGTTATGAAACTGTATTACCGACTACCAGCGTTGTGATAGACTTGACAAGGTAAAAGAGTTTCAAAGGTTCGGTTAATATTACCGACTATCAGCCTGGTGATAGACATGTTAATAATATAACCAGAACAAAAGGTTACCGACTACCAGCTTTGTGATAGTGGTTTTGAAGACATGATCAATTATCAGCCAAGTGATAAAATGATTCTGGAGACTTTGCTAGGGAAATTACTGGTTATTCAGCCTTGTGAACAGTAATAAGACCCTGATTGTCAAATGGTCTTCATGATTGATTTCCTAGAGAGGAAAAATATTTTGAAAGAGACATAAGCTGCTCAGAAGATGAGGCTATTGCTTATTGTCTGTTTTTCACGACTCTGTTTGAGGAATCGGAATTTGAATCTTTGGTAAAGACAGAGTTCTAACCAAGAATGAATTGGAAAGAAACAGTCAAACAAAACTTTGCACCCATGAGGAATGAACTCAACTGGGGATCTCCTCCTTTGTTTTGAAAGGAGAAACTAAAGCAACCTTCTTCCACGAGGAATTATCTCAGTGGGGAACTGGAGAAAGAATATGTTCTTTTCTGCTTATGGGTGACAACCTACTTGGAGAGATGACACGCCCATATTTGTTTCTTCTTTTTTTCTTTTTTTTCTCTTTCTTTTTGAGGATAGATATATCCTAAACAAGTGATTCTAAATCAAACATTGAAAAATGCAAGAATGCATAAATGATGCAAATATGTATGAATGATGAATGTCATGAATGTCGCATGCATGCTGACGAGACTGACAGACAAAAGAATATATACTGGAGAGGGACCGACGTCGCAATACAACCAGATACTTGGCAAATGTTTTTCAACACGGTGTAGATAACACGGGTGATGAATGGTGTTGCGTGCTTTAAACTTCTCTGGGGAAGATAAGCATCTTTACTGAGATGGAAGAGCTTCTTCACTGGAGATTGGAAATCTTCGTCACTGGGGATAAAAGACCTTCTTTACTGGGGATAAAAGAGCTTTTTCACTGGGGATAGAAGAGCTTCTTCCTATGGAGATAGCTGTTGATGTTCCTTCCGTTGTTCACAACTCAAAGGAAAATTTCGCTTTTATTTTGAAAAAGAAAAGTGAAGTAAATTCATTTAAAACTTTTTTTTTCTTTTTTTCAAAAGTAAATAACACAATTAAAGCGTCATTTTGAAAGCTAAAAGAAATTAGAGATTGCAAACAAATGGGCACAAGGCTCAAATTTATTTAATAGGATGGAAACCAGCTAAAGGCGTGATTCCATAGAGTATTTACAAAAGTTGGAAATGGTAATTATGCGGAAAAGGCTACATTGAAAGCAATAACCACTATTCCCTCTAATAACTTTGAGTTCCAACTGTGCTTGTCGCTTCAGATTGGTGATGATTTGATTGAAGATCCTTTGATGAGGTACAGACTCTTCAGGTGACGAAGTACAGACTGATGCAGTTACTTTGTCATAAATCCCTAATTTTTGCCTAGATTGCCCTTTCAGGTTTTCAATCTACCAGGATGAATTTTTTCTGTTTATTGTCTCTAATTTTTGCCTGGACCGCCCTTTAGGGTTTTCAGTCCACCGAGACGCTCATTTTTGCCTAAGTCGCCCTTTGCGGGTTTTCAACTTACCGAGCTGTTCTTTTGTATTTTTTAGACAAAGTATTTCTTGACTGCATCAGCATTCACAGGATATGGGAGTTCATCACCATCCATGGTTGCAAGAGTCATGGCGCCGCCAGAAAATGTTCTTTTGACAACGTACGGGCCTTCGTAATTAGGAGACCATTTGCCCCTAGAATCTGGTTGAAAAGACAAGATCTTTTTAAGCACGAGGTCGCCTTCTCGAAATTCACGAGGTCGAACCTTTTTGTTGAAGGCTTGTTTCATCCTTGCTTGGTATAACTGTCCATGGCATAGAGCAGTCATACGTTTTTCTTCGATTAAGTTCAACTGATCGTATCTGTTTTGACACCATTCAGCCTCTGATAACTTAGTCTCCGTGAGGACTCTCATTGATGGTATTTCAACTTCTACGGGGAGCACAGCTTCCATGCCGTATACTAGAGAAAAGGGAGTTGCCCCTGTTGAAGTACGCACTGAAGTACGGTACCCATGTAAAGCAAATGGCAACATTTCATGCCAGTCTTTGTAAGTGACGACCATTTTCTGGACAATCTTCTTAATGTTCTTGTTGGCGGCTTCAACGGCGCCGTTCATTTTTGGTCTGTAAGGAGAAGAGTTATGATGCTCAATCTTGAATTCCTCACATAATTCTTTCATCATCTTGTTATTCAAGTTCGAACCATTGTCAGTAATGATCTTGCTGGGAATACCATATCGGCAAATGATGTTATTCTTGATAAACCTCACAACCACTTGTCTTGTAACATTGGCGTAAGATGCTGCTTCGACCCATTTGGTGAAGTAATCAATTGCTACCAAGATGAAACGATGACCGTTTGAAGCTTTTGGTTCGATCATTCCAATCATGTCGATACCCCACATGGAGAAAGGCCACGGAGATGAGAGAACGTTGAGTAGAGTCGGTGGCACATGGATCTTATCTGCGTAGATCTGGCACTTGTGACATCTCTTCACGTGTTTGTAACAGTCTGATTCCATTGTCAACCAATAGTATCCTGCTCTTAAGATCTTTTTGGACATTGCATGCCCATTTGAATGAGTTCCAAAGGACCCTTCATGCACCTCATGCATTAACATGTCTGCTTCGTGTCTATCCACGCATCTGAGCAAAACCATGTCGAAATTTCTTTTGTATAGCACATCTCCGTTCAGGAAGAAACTGCCAGAAAGCCTCCTTAGAGTTTTCTTATCTTTGTTTGATGCCCCAAGCGGGTACTCTTGAGTTTGAAGGAAGCGTTTGATGTCGTGGAACCACGGTTTATCATCGATGACTGCTTCAGTTGCAAACACATAGGCGGGCCTTTCAAGGCGCGTAATTCTGACTGTAGGCATATCGTTCCAATGATTGACTTTGAACATGGAAGATAAAGTAGCCAAGGCGTCTGCCATTCGATTCTGATCTCGAGGTATATGATGCAATTCAACCTTGTTGAAGAAAGTCAACAGACGTCTTGCATAATCTCTATAAGGAATCAAACCAGGGTGGTAAGTTTCCCACTTGTCTTTGATTTGGTTGATCACGAGGGCTGAATCTCCATATATGTCGAGGATCTTGATCCTTAAGTCAATGGCTTCTTCGAGACCCATGATACAAGCTTCATATTCTGCGATGTTGTTGGTGCACTCAAATAGCAATCTGGCGGAGAACGGGATATGAGTACCCTTGGGAGTGATGATAATTGCCCCAATTCCATTGCCAAAAGCGTTTACTGCTCCATCAAAAATTAGGCCCCATCTTGATCCAGGCTCAGGACCTTCTTCAGGTAACGGTTCGTCACAATCTTTCATCTTCAAGTACAAAACATCTTCATCAGGAAAGTCAAGCTTGAGAGATTGATATTCATTAATTGGTTGATGCGCCAAATGATCGGCGAGAATGCTTCCTTTAACCGCTTTTTGAGCACGGTACTCAATGTCATATTCAGATAACAGCATTTGCCATCGGGCAATCCTTCCTGTTAAGGCGGGCTTTTCAAAGACGTACTTGATCGGATCCATTTTGGAGATTAACCAAGTAGTATTGTTGATCATGTATTGGCGGAGACGTTTTGAAGCCCAAGCCAAAGCACAACATGTTTTTTCGAGCATGGAGTAACGAGACTCACAGTCTGTGAATTTCTTACTCAGGTAATATATGGCATGCTCCTTCTTACCGGTTTCATCTTGTTGTCCAAGCATACAACCCATGGATTCTTCTAACACAGTAAGGTACATGATTAATGGTCTTCCTTCAACTGGAGGAATCAATATTGGTGGTTCTAACAGGTACTCCTTGATACTGTCGAACGCTTTCTGGCAATCTTCAGTCCATACAACCCCTCGATCTTTGCGGAGAAGCTTGAAAATTGGCCCACAAGTAGCAGTCATTTGAGAGATAAACCTGGAGATATAGTTTAATCGTCCGAGAAATCCTCTTACTTGCTTTTCAGTTTTTGGTGCAGGCATCTCTTGAATAGCTCTGACTTTGTCGGGATCTACTTCAATACCTCTTTGGCTGACAATGAAACCCAAGAGTTTTCCAGATCTAACCCCAAAAGTACATTTATTAGGATTCAAGCGAAGCTGATATTTCCTTAGTCGTTGAAACAACTTCAAAAGGTATTCAATATGTTCTTCTTCTGTGCTGGACTTGGCTATCATGTCGTCCACATAAACTTCAATTTCTTTATGCATCATGTCATGAAAGAGAGTAGTCATTGCTCTTTGGTAAGTTGCGCCTGCATTCTTTAATCCAAATGGCATCACTTTGTAGCAAAAGGTACCCCATGGGGTGATGAAAGATGTCTTCTCCATGTCTTCAGGAGCCATCTTGATCTGATTATAACCGGAGAACCCGTCCATGAAGGAAAAGACGTTGAACTTAGCGGTGTTATCAACCAACATGTCAATATGTGGTAATGGAAAGTCATCTTTGGGACTGGCTTTGTTCAAGTCACGGTAGTCAACACACATTCTGACTTTGCCATCTTTCTTTGGAACTGGCACTATGTTGGCTAACCATTGAGGATACTCAGAGGTGACAAGAAAACCTGCGTCGAGCTGTTTCTGAACTTCCACTTTGATCTTGTTAGCCATATCAGGGTGAGTCCTTCGCAATTTCTGCTTAACCGACGGACATTCTGGCTTCAATGGCAAGTAATGCTGAACAATATTGGTATCCAACCCAGGCATGTCTTGGTAGGACCAGGCAAACACGTCAACATATTCTTTGAGGAGGTCTGTCAACTTACTCTTGACATCAGCATCAAGCAGTGATCCAATGGTCACTTCTTTTTTGTCTTCTTCAGAACCCAAGTTGATCTTTTCTAAAGGCTCTTTGTGAGGCAGAATGGCTCTTTCCTCGTGCTTAAGTAACCGAGAGATCTCGTCCGGGATCTCCTCTTCTTCCTCTTCTTCGGCTTCGAACACAGGAAACTCAAAGTTGGGAGAGGGCATAGGGTTATTGCATTCAATGGGTTTATCAATAGTAAATCTGCACATGTGATTTATATTTATTTCAGAAAATTTATGAATGCAAGAGTGTATGCAGATTTTTTTGAAAAGCTTTTTTTTTTTTGGTTTTTTAGGATTACCATTTCCAGAAAAAGCAAAAATAAAACACATAATGTAGGGAATTCAAAATGACACTTTATTTATGATTCATTTTTGAAACAAAGCCCTAAACACAAACTCATTTGTCTTGGGCGGGACAAAGAGGGAAACTTTTAAAACAAAGCCCTATACACAAAGTTATTTGGGCGGAACATTTAAAAGCGAAGCCCTATAAAACATCTCTCTGCTTTGGGCAAGGCAGGAGGTCAAAATAACAGCGAAGTGATTACTTTGAGCGGCGAACAACATTCGGAACGTCGACAGCTTTCCAGTAGCAACGAACTCCTCTGTGTATTATGTATTCAGGAAAATTCTCCCCAGAGTGATCTTCAGTATTGACATCATTTGCTGGTCGAGCAAGATTTGAAGGTCCTGGTTTGTCAACCTTGTTCTTTGTAGAGTTGAAACGGTCTTCTTCTACTTCTTGAAGAGCATAAGATGGGTCACAATCTTCAGAATTTTCAGGATGTATTTCCCAGTCTTCAGGATGAAGAGACTCATTGTCAGCAACACTTTTTGAGTCGGTTGCGGGATCATCTTCCCCTTCATCTTCAAAAATGGCATTTATGTGATAATAACCATCTTCAAGATTATCAATCTTGGCAGATGCGTTGAATCCGAAATCTTCAGTAATTTCAGGCTGCTGAGAAAATTGACAGGGCTGATAAACCTCTTCTGGTTGACTATTATATTCAAAGGAATCTCCCCATCCAGTTGGTTGGATATCCTCAATCGCAATCTTGTAACTTTCAGGTGCAGTGTATTTCACCATATAATCAAATTTTCCACTTGGTTGTCCCAAGGTATCCCAGATTTCTGCAGGAACAGGTTCAGTTTCATTGCCTTTGGATTTCTCTGAAGGAGGATATGGTTCTTCCGGAGATATGTATCCCGAGTCATTGAGATAACATTTCCATTCTTCTTCAGGATCAGGTAGACCTTCTTCGATACATTCTTCGATAAGGACATTAACCTCTTGAGGAATTGGATTAAGGAATCCTCCACTAATGAATGTTTCTTTGATCGGACGAAGGGTTTCATCCTTCTTGGTGCAGTTTGAGAATGTTGGTGAACATCCGAGACCCGCTCTAGTTTCATTCTTGGTCGGGATCACAACTTGCCCCCAGCCAGTGGTAGTTCCATCCTTCACTACTTTCACTGCCTCTTTGTATGAAGAGATTGATGTTTTCTTCTTGGAAGATTCATCTTCTAAAGAGAGACCTTGGAACTGAGTTCCTTCCACATCCTCGGCACTGATAAAAGAGAAATTGGACAAATGACTCACCATCAAGGCTTGTTCTCCACTTATCGTTACCAATTTTCCATTTGTTACAAATTTTAACTTTTGGTGGAGCGTAGAAGTTACTGCCCCTGCTTCATGGATCCATGGTCGTCCTAACAAACAGCTATAAGCAGCTTGAATGTCCATGACCTGGAAAGTGATTTGAAATGTACGTGGACCAATTGTCATGGGAAGGTTGACCTCGCCGATAACAGATTTTCGCGATCCATCAAATGCTTTGACAACTACACCACTGAACTTCATAGGCATTCCTTGGTAAGACAAACGAGCAAGAGTCGTCTTTGGCATCACATTCAAGGAAGATCCGGTGTCTACCAATACATTGGACAAAGAGTCTGACTGACAGTTCATAGAAATGTGTAAAGCAAGATTATGATTTCTACCCTCCTCGGGGAGTTCTTCATCACAGAAGCTTAAATTGTTACAAGCTGTTATGTTGGCTATTATCCCATCAAAGTGGTCAACAGTCACATCATGATCTACAAAAGCTTGATCTAAGACCCTCATCAGGGCTTCCCTGTGGGCTTCTGAATTCAACAGCAATGAAAGTATTGAGATTTTTGAAGGAGTCTGCATAAGCTGATCCACAATCTTGTATTCACTTCTTTTGATAAGCTTCAAAATTTCATCAAAGTCAGGATTGACATTGGTTCCACTGGATTGACCAACATCAGTGTTTGTATTACTGACAGGAGTTTCCACAGGATTCCCCACTGGTATATTGATAGAATTTTGTCCGGTCGCAGGAGCAACAGGTTGCTTCGGAGGTAATGGAGTATACACACGTCCACTTCTTGTTACTCGACTCACATCAGCGATGTTCACGACAGATGAAAGAGTAGGTAAAGGAACTTCTTGTCCATTCTTTATCATTGTGGCATTGTAGTTGTATGGAACTGCCTTGTCAGAGTCATAGGGAACAGGTCCAGGTAGACAAATGATCAAAGGAGCAACAGGAACCTTCGGCTTGTTATAAGTAACTTCCATGCGCTCAGGCATGTTGAAATGAGGAACGATGACGTTAACTGTAGGCATTTCCGAGTTGATATCTGAGACTAAAAGCTCATGCGGATAACATCCTATCATGTTAACTTCATTTTCATTCCTATTTCTGTAGATCTGAATAGTACCATTATCCAACAGAACTTGGAGATCTCTTCTCACAATCGAACATCCATGAGAATCTACACAACATATGCTACAGGAACCATAGTGATGCTGGCGAAAATTCTGCCCTCGACAGAGAGTGGCGTGCATTTGTACCAAATTGGCTCTTGAGAAATTGATATTATAGACTCGATATGGACCAGGACATCCATACACCATGTTTACAACATGCCCTCCATGATTGGGCAGCGGATTTGCTTGCACATTTGGATTCAAATTTCTGAAAGAGAGGAGATTAGATCTTACCAACCTCTGAACTTCATGTTTCAAAGCTATGCAATGTTCAAGATCATGGCCAGGCGCTCCTTGATGATAAGGGCATGAGACCTCAGCTTTGTACCACCATGGGAGTTTCTCAGGTACTGGTGGTGGTGCTTTAGTCTGAACAAGACCTCTTTCAATCAAAGCAGGGTACAATTCTGTGTAGGTCATTGGAATCGGATCAAACTGTGGAGCTCTTTGTACACGATTCTGATTATTGTTAAACTGCTGAGCCTGTTGTCGAGGCTGTTGTTGTTGAAACTGCGGAGTAAATCCCGGATTCGGTGTTGTATTAACGGCTGGTGCGATAGCAGCTACCTGTCGTTGACGATTAACATTTCCTCTTGGCTTCCCTTGGGACACCATGTCAACACTTTGTTCTTTCTTCTTTGGGAAACCACTTCCAAACTTTTTGGTTCCGCTTGAAGATCCACCTTCTTTAGTTAGACGTCCGGTTCGGACTCCTTCTTCTAGACGCATCCCCATGTTTACCATTTCGGTGAAATCACTTGGAGCACTAGCAATCATGCGTTCATAGTAAAACGGACTGAGAGTATTCAAGAAGATCTTTGTCATCTCTTTTTCTTTTAACGGTGGATTAATCTGAGCAGCAGTTTCTCTCCATCGTTGGGCATACTCTTTGAAAGTTTCATGGTCTTTCTGAGCCATGGATCGAAGCTGATCTCTGTCTGGAGCCATATCTGAGTTATACTTGTATTGTCGGACAAAGGCCTCACCTAGGTCATTGAATGTTCGAATATTAGTGCTATCCAAGCCTGTGTACCACTTCAGTGCGGCGCCAGTCAAACTGTCTTGAAAGTAATGGATAAGCAACTGATGATTATCTGCATAAGTAGACATCTTCCTGGCATACATCACAAGATGACTTTGCGGACAAGAACTACCTTTGTGCTTCTCAAAGTCAGGGACCTTGAATTTAGCTGGTATCTGTACACTGGGAACCAATCATAGCTCCTGGGCATTCTTTCCAAACAAATCTTTTCCACGAATAGCTTTGACTTCCAGCTGAATCTTGTTGAACTGCTCTTGGAGATCTCCTACAAGATTACGCTGATTTGTGCTATCACCCTGATCATGATAAATCTCATTGTCTCCGTAAGGAACAGTGTGAACCATAGGAGTCGGAACCGTCATAGTGGGTTGAGAAAGTGCCATAGTGACTTGAGAAAAAGTTACCCCCTGATTTGGAGTAAACTGTGAACTTTGTGCAGCAGGCGCTTCAGTTGTAGCTGTTTGAACCCCAGAGAAATTATGGCGAAGTCCTGTACCAAAGCTGAAAGGCGTGCCCCAACCTTCTGGCATGGAGAAAGATGGAGTACCGAATGCAACTGTAGAAACTGGAGTAGTGACTTCAGATGTTACCGTTGCTTGACTGTTGGGTGGCGGCGGCTGATTTTGTGCGGTCATTAAGGAGTCAACCAGAGTAGTGAGACTTTCCAACTTTTCCTGAAGGGTGGTCACCGTACCACGGAGCTCAATATTCTCTTGTTCAGAGTGTTCCATTACTCTTCTTCTGTTTGAACGAGTATTGTATCTGTGATCTGATTGCGAGCGCGGTCGAGAAACTTTGAGACGCGACAGCTTGACGATCTATTGGAGAAAGATCCAAAAGATAAGACTCTATACAACAGACTCGATATGCAGAATGATGTATGCAAAAAGAAATTTATGATTTTTCCAAACATCTTAAAGATTATTTCCTTGCAAACATTTGAACACAAACTATTCTTTTATTCATTCATTTTTTATTACAATAATGGGAAATGTTACAACATTGGAGCGTAGCTCCTTACAGAATCAAATGATACATGAAAATTTAAATAAATCCTAAGCATCTTCATCAGACGAAGAACCAAATGCATTGTGCAACTTGAGCTTCATGATTTCTTTCCCATAGCGAGCTTTCAACTCGGCCTTTTCAGCTCTCAGCTTGTCAACCACATTCTTCCAATTGTCAGGTATCGGAGCGTTGCTTGTTGAGCCTTCAAGCTTTTTCTTGCTTTCTTTGATGTATCTTCTGATTGCGGCATCTTTCCGACGGATCTTCTCATCTTTGTTCATGAGCCATCCATCCTGATAATAGAGAGTTTCTTCGTGTTCTTTCACTTGTTTCTTCAACTTTCTATTTTCCACATCAGTTCTTCGAAACTTTTCTTTCCAAGCGTCTTTCTCTATCCTCATCTTGGTCAAAGTGTCTTGGTATTCCTCCATAGCGGGAATGTTGGGTCGTTGAGGCACCACAGGGAACATGGATTTTTCATAATCATAAGGCATTTGAACCTCCCTTGCTCTTTTCCTTACCCAACAGGTGTAGGCGCTCGTAGCGATACAGTTCTTTGTCTCACCTTTTTCTTTCCATCGGATGTCGTACCAGGCTTTCACCATTTTTGTTTTCAACCCCTGGGGATCATTTCCTTCCTGATAAAAGTAACTTTCCACTGTAGGTCCAATGGGTTTAGTTGAATTTGCATACCCGAGTTGTCGTCGGGCTAGGACTGGATTGTAGTTAATTCCTCCTTGTGTACCAATGAGTGGTACGTTGGCGAATTCTCCACAGCTTTCAATGGTTTCTGTACCGCAGCGAGCCAAGGTATACCACTGAATATCATTATTAGTAAGAGACATAAGTCTTTGAGACCATCGCAAACCTTCCCGGTTTTCCGTGAAAATGGGAGACTTAGGTAAGTGTGAAACAATCCATTTAAACAACAGAGGTGCACAACATACAATAATTCCACCACCTTGGTGATTCCTATGATGGACGGAGAAATACATGTCACCATGCAGAGTCGGAACGGGATTTCCATTCAAAAAGACCTTTATGGCATTGATATCAACAAAGTTGTCGACATTGGGAAACAAAACCAACCCATAGATGAGCAAGGCTAGTACAGCTTCAAAAGCTATCATGCTACCAGTCTCGATGAAGTCAAAGGCTTTCTTTATTAGAAACTGTGAAGGCAAACCTGGAAGGTTTCCTTTGGTAGTCCAATTACTCTCTATTTCAGATTTCTTCAAGTGAGTTCCTGTTGCAATGACTGGTGACTTAGGAATGGCTTCCAAACCATTGAAAGGTATTTTGTCAGACACAGGAATACCCAAAAGATTGGCATATTCTTCCAAGGTTGGTACCAACTGATAGTCTGGAAAGGTAAAACACCGGTAGACGGGGTCATAAAACTGAACCAGAGTTTTGAGAAGCCCTTCATCAACATGAGTGTTCAAAATAGGCAAAAGCTTTCCATGGCTTTTCCTAAAATCAGAGGGATCTTGTACAAAAGACGCTAACTCTTTCAGTCTTTCCACATTAGGCTCTTTGAAACCGTACCTCTTGGTATGCCTTTTTTCCATAACTTAACCCTATAATGTTTGCAAAGAAAATTCTCTAAATTTTTTGGAAAAATCATGTTTTTATGGAAAAAGATTTTTTTATTTTTTATGGATGTATGAATGCGTGGATGGATGAATGCCACATATTCAAACATGGTAAAACAGACATGGTAATGGTAACGCAAACATGGTACACAAACATGGTAATTCGAACATAGTACACACAGGTTCAAAGGTCCAGCGTCACGAGCATGAGGTCAGAGAACCAAACATGGGATAGATCTAGTTAATCACCTGTACAACATGTTCTACTGATACGTCAGAGTCTACATTTTTCTTTCGGATATTACCGGCTTTCCACAATTAAACTCATGAGCCAGTAATATTCTCAAGAAAAACTCGTCTGAGTGTGGTTCTCCGCATGACAACTAATCCAAGTCTTCACCTGAATAGTTTCTGCACCACAACCTAATAAGGCCAGGATGGGTTGGGGTTCTACGGTCTCTCAGCTTCTACAGTTCAATGAAAGCAATAATGTCTTCGCAATTAACTCGCTAAACATATATTACAAACAAGGAACCTCCACTGAGCGGAAGGATTCTCACGTGCGCCTGCACATGACTATACCCTCCACCTAATTTCTTATGTGTACTTAATCCGGGTTAGGATTTGTCCATAATGTATCACTTGTAACAGAATCCACACAACCAAAGAACCAAACAAGAACATAATAAAAATAAAACAAATAGAAATAACCCTTTCTTTGGAAACAATAAAAAGATGGTCCCCAGTGAAGTCGCCATTTTTCTGTCGCGGGGAAAAATCGTTGTCCTTTTTTTGGGATGAGACACCTGATGCCTTCTTTGGGCTCGAGTGCTCAAAAAATGATTTTTCTTTTGTACGGACCAAACTTTTTATTATTTCCAAAAGAGGAAAAGGAAAAAAGTTGCAATAACCTTAAAAGTGGGGGAGAGATCTTGGGTAAGAGGGTTGGTTATACGAAGGGAAGGTATTAGCACCCAACGTATCTATAGTACTCTATAGGTTTCTTTGTTTTATTTATTCCATTCTTGAGAGGTTCTTGTGAAATAGGTGGGACCTAAGGTGTTTGTTTGATTATGCTCGCAAAGATCATCGCGATCCTCTGCATACATATCCCCTAGAGGGAATCAGAGCATCTGTAGCTCGGGGTCTACGGGTGCTAAGGTTTGAATGGTTTTTTTTTGTTTTATTTTGCTCGCCAAGGATCGACCTTGTGCCTACGTATTCTCAAAGGGATGTTGAGAAAGTCAGAGCAATCGTAGTTCCCACTTATGCTAGTGGAAGCAAAGGAAAATAGACAAATGTCGTCTAAATGCTAGATGTATCTAATCTATATCATCACATACATCTGTTTGATTTTGTTTGAAAATCTTTTCATTATAAGCCCGGGGCCATGCCACTTAGGGTGCTTAGAATGATAAAGATGTTTTTGTTTGTTTAACCAGCCTTGTGGCAAAAACTTTCAATGAAGTCAGCCTTGTGACAAAAAGTTTTGATTAACCAGCCAGCCTCGTGGCAAAAGTTTCAATGAAGTCAGCCTTGTGACAAAAACTTTGATTAATCATCCAGTACGGTGGTAAAACAGTTTGATTGATTAGCCAGCCTTGTGGCAAAAAGGTTTAATTGATTAGCCAGCCTTGTGGCAAAAAAAGTTTGATTGATTGATTGATTGTTTGTGATGATATAAAAGAGATACTCCTAGCATAGAGATGATAAATGTCTAATCTCCTAGGGTATTTGTTTTGGATATTGGGGATGCTTATAAGAAGCCCGTGGGTCCTTGTACGAAGCCCAAGAGGAGGCTATCCGAGGGTCCTTGCATTGTAAGCCCAAGAGGAGGCTATGGGAGGGACAATCCAGGGTCCTTGCATTGTAAGCCCAAGAGGAGGCTATGGGAGGGTCACTCGTTTGTACAAAGCCCAAGGGGAGGCATGGTATAGTTGGTCTGAGCTCTTAGAGCGATTTCACCGGGAAACCATACTCTATGTCCTAACCTAAACTAGTGGAGATTCTTTGCACGAAGCCCAATAGGAGGCTATGGGGAACCTAGTGTTGTACTAAGTTGAACAAGCATATGTAACACAATCACAAGTATGAACAAGTACAAACAAATATGCACAAGTACATGAACAGTTATATGAACAGTTATATATGACAAAGTGTGCGTGTATAATGGAGTTTATGAAGGAAATATACCTGTAAGCATGATCCATTTGTATACACAGGGGCTCGGGACTCACACTCGGGGAGAGGTCCACTTGAATTTATTCAAAGCTATGTAAACAGGTATTTACAAAGGGGCTTGGGACTTATACCTACATGGAGGCCCATGGTATTTTTGGGAAGATTTAAAGAAAACCTTCATTTTTGGTTTGTTATTCAAAGTTAAAAATCAAGTTGATCGAGATATGTACAAAACGGTGTGTGTACAATGAAATACCTAATTTCATGTACAGGAATGGGTATGTACAAAAGGGCTTGGGACTTATACCTACGTGGAGGCCCGTGTTTCATTTACAAAACATGGTTGATTGTTTTTATTTACAGACGCGTCGTTTGAAAAAACTGTTTGAAAGTTTGTTTTGAAAGAGTTTTCTGTTTAAAAAAAACTGTACAAAAAGAAAAGAAGTGGGACTTACACTCTCTAATATTCGAGAGGCCCCTGTTTTATTTCCATAAAACAGGGTGGATGGTTTTGAGATTTATTGTTTTAAAAACTGTTTGGAAGTAATTTGGAAAAAGTTTTCTGTTTGAAAAACTGTACAAAGAAAAAGAAAAGGGACTTATACTCTCTAATATTCGAGAGGCCCCACATCGTTTTGAAAATCAATTGATCAATTAAAAAGATTTAATCAATAGTTTCAAAAAGAAATGGTTTATCGTTTTGAAAAGAATCGCGATCGCTTATTTTAAAACGATTTGAATTTGAAAGAAATCAACTTAATTAAGTTTAAAACAAGTTTTAATGCTTAATTAAGACCTAAGTGATTAGGGTTTGATCACAAAAGTATTTACAAGTGATTAGGTTAAAAATTAAATGAAAAACAATATTTAAAGTATTTAAAAACACTTAAAAATGTATCATTTTAAACCTAATTAAAAACACATTAAATAAATATTTTTTTGTGATTTTTTTTGATATTGTCAAAATATGTATATTAAATAAGAGGTGTGTAAAAAATGAAGTGAAAATAATGAATTTTGATTGGTTAAATAATTAGTTGAAGTTGTGTGAAAAATGAGAGAAAAATAGTTGTAAAAAAAAGGTTTTGGTCCCTAAGGATGTTGAACCCACGACCTGGAGGTTATTTCTCAAAACAAAAGCCAACTGAGCCACGCTTGTGGCTTGTTACATACGCGCGTCCATTCAATTATATTAAGAAACGAAAATTTGAATTTTCTGAACAAAAAGCGCGCCAAGAACATCATCCCCTTTTGATTTTGAAAATCTTTGAAACTGGACTGTTTTGATCAAGTAGATAGTCTATCTCACTCGGTTTTTCATAAGGAACATGATGGTGATCTTTAATTTCATTTATTTTAACTCTAAGGCCACTGATTCTCTGATGAACACGAAGAACCCTAATATGACAAATCATTGTGAAATCGTGTATGATCATGATATGATGCAATTGATTGAGGGTTAATGATCCTCATAGGTGCAGAAACAAGATGGTATATCAATATTTCATTTATGATGCATGTATGATAGAGTTTGAAGTTCATGAGGCTTACCTTCAAAAACGGCCAAACTGGAAATTGAAATCGTGCCTGGAGGTGTTACAGATGTTGTTTCTTGATCTGGACAGCATCAATGGACCTTATGGAACATGTTTGAATGCTTGGAACAGTTTGAATTCATCTGAGCTAAGCTATGGAACCTGAACTGCAGTTGCTTCAAGTGAGAATCGAATCTGATGATGGAGATGTTACAGGTCATATGTGAGTGTTTGGATCATTCATATGAAGTATATGGAAGGTGTTAGAAGTGATAGTTTGAACAGAAATGGCCTGGATTTGATTTTGGCATGATAAGGCTAGTGTTATGCATATTTGGGAAGTGAGGTAGTGATTCTGAGTTTTAGGTGTTTTTGGGGTGTATGGATGGATCAAACACATCCCATATGATGTTTGTGGCTTGTGGGAAGCATTACTTGGCTCAGAACTTGCAAGGTTTAGAGGTTGAGTTTTCTACCTCTTTGAAAACCATGAAACTTGCATTCTAAGAAAGGAAGAGAAAACCTATGTTTATGAGGTTTTGGTGTGAGTTTGAAGATGATTTGAACCTCTATTTATAGGCCAAGGATTCTGAATGAAGAGCTCTTGCAAGTTGCTTCAAGAATGATGATTTGGCTTAAGAGATAAAATGGAATCTTTCACATTAAATGCAAATGGTTAAAGTAACTAAACCATGGTTATTTTGGCCAAGCTTCTTATCTCTTTCCTATCTGATCTTAAACCAGAAAATATCTCTCAATCATTGCTTTGGTGTGTCATCACTTGAATTATAGGTCATGTAGTCTTGAAACTTAGTGAAAAATGGTGAAAATTCAAGTGAAAATGATCACTAAATGCATAATTCAAAACCATAGCTATGCTCCATATTTTTTCATGCTCTTGGACATTTTGGAAAGCTCATATTACACACTTCAAAACCCTAGTTGAAAGTTTCTTCAAGACCTTTAAGGAAATGGGTGAAAAAGATCCATGAACTTTGAAGAAAATGAGATTTCAAGTGAAACTTTCAAAAAGTACCAACTTTGAAGCACCATATCTCTTAAATGGTTGATCTTATGGAAAAAATTTATATGTGTCAAAGTTGTTTATTGGATCAAAATCTACAACTTTCATGTTGGAAGTTTTTTTCAGTTTGTAGGTGAAATTTTGAGAAATTCCCTTCCAAAGTTTGGAAAAAACCATTGAAAAACACTTAGAAATTTTTCTAAGTATGAAAGTCAAACTTTTGACTTTTTGATTCTTGATTGATTTTCTTGATTTTCCTTGATCAAATGACTTCTCATATCATATATTGATGATTCAAAACTTCAAAAGTCATGGTTGACCAAAATTCTCAAAAGTCAAAGGTGTTCTTGTACAGTTGACTTTTTCAGACGAATCGCGTTTCTGGAGTTTTTAATGAAACAGGCTATCCTCATCAAATGAATGGTATGAATGGATCACATTGAAGCATTAGAGGATATTGAGCCATGGTTTGAGTTGTGACACCATGTCCTGATTAAAAAGTCAGTGGTTCAGTGAATTAGGTCAAAAAACCCTAATTGTCGATCTGATGAAATTGATGACTGTGGATCTCGAATTGAGATGTAATTTCCATTGTATATTGTTATAGGGATTATTTGAAGATGATTAAAACCTTTGATTGACTTCCTGGAGATTTTTAGGGTTTCCCAAATGTGATCCCTGATTTTAGTCCCTGATAGTTCAAAAACCCTGATCTGAGGATTTGTCTGATCAATCTTTGTATAGGAGATGTTCTGAGCCAATGGATTAGGTCAAAATGATGCACTTGGGGTCTTGAGGTCATGTCCCAAGTCATTAGGTCAAATTCTGAGCAAAAGTCAGGAGTATGCTGTCTTCAGTCAAAACCCTAATTCAGTCGATTCAAAGCTGTCGAGCTTGTTGAAATGAATCTCTGAGGACCAAATGTTGATTGTTGATGAAGATAGTTCATTTGAGATGAAGGGAGAGCAAAACCCTAATTGATTGTTACTTGTACTGATGAGTGATTTCCTGATTAAACCCTGCTGAGTCACAAGTAACAAACACAAGCTATGCAATTTGTTAGAGATGCAAATGATGCATATGCTATGATATGAGGTGGTATCTTAGGTCAAAAATTGGGGTATGACAGATATTTCTTAGGATGTGTCACATGCTTCTTGGTGTGAACAGTGTTAAAACTCTGTGCATGTGAGGTGAGCCTAATATCATGTGCATGGCCATATTTGAACTGATCATACAATGGCTTGTATGTGATCTTCAGATCATCAATAGTTTCAAATTTATAAGAGGTATCACCCTCATAGCCAAAACCAAACCTTCTGTTTCCAGAAACACCATATATCATAGAAGCAAGATGACTTCTGCCAATACTTCTAGATAAGAACTTTCTAAAGCTCGAGTCATATTCTTTCAGAATATGATTGAGACTTGGAATGGATTTTTCTGTTTCAGAAGGAGATCCACTATCTTTGGATAGATTTAAAACTTTTTCCTTCAATTCAGAATTTTCCACTTCCAGCTTCTTAGTTTCAAATTCAAACTGCTTCTTCAGCTTTTTGTATTTGATACTAAGATGAGCCTTGAGTTCCAGAAGTTCTGTTAAACTGGAAGCTAACTCTTCTCTAGATAGTTTAGAAAATACCTCTTCAGAATCTGATTCTGATGTAGATTCTGATCCATCATCTTCTGTAGCCATCAGCGCGAAGTTGGCTTGCTCTCCTTCAGAGTCTGATTCTGATTCTGATTCAGAATCATCCCATGTTGCCATAAGACCTTTCTTCTTATGAAACTTCTTCTTGGGATTCTCCTTCTGAAGTTTTGGACATTCATTCTTGAAGTGTCCAGGCTTATTGCACTCATAGCAGACAGCCTTCTTCTTGTCAGATCTTCTGTCACCAGAAGATTCTCCTCGTTCAAATCTCTTTGAACTTCTGAAGCCTCTGAACTTCCTTTGCTTGCTCATCTAGAGTTGATTTACCCTTCTGGAGATCATGGACAGTTCATCTTCTTCTTCTGATTCTGATTCTTCAGAATCTTCTTCTTTAGCATGAAAAGCGTTAGTGCATTTTTTAACATTAGATTTTAATGCAATAGACTTACCTTTCTTCTGAGGCTCGTTTGCGTCCAGCTCTATTTCATGGCTTCTCAAGGCACTGATAAGCTCTTCCATAGAAACTTCATTCAGATTCTTTGCAATCTTGAATGCTGTTACCATTGGACCCCATCTTCTAGGTAAGCTTCTGATAATCTTCTTTACATGATCAGCCTTGGTGTAGCCTTTATCCAGAACTCTTAATCCAGCAGTTAGCGTTTTAAATCTGGAGAACATCTTCTCGATGTTTTCATCATCCTCCATCTTGAAGGCTTCATATCTTTGGATTAGAGCAAGAGCTTTAGTCTCCTTGACTTGAGCATTTCCCTCATGGGTCATTTTCAATGACTCATATATATCATAAGTCGTTTCCCTGTTAGATATCTTCTCATACTCAGCATGAGAGATAGCATTCAGCAAAACAGTCCTACATTTATGATGATTCTTGAAAAGCTTCTTTTGATCATCATCCATTTCTTGCCTTGTAAGCTTTACGCCACTAGCTTTCACTGGATGTTTGTAACCATCCATTAGAAGATCCCATAGTTCACCATCTAGACCAAGAAAGTAACTTTCCAGTTTATCTTTCCAGTATTCAAAGTTTTCACCATCAAATACTGGTGGTCTAGTATAACCATTGTTACCATTATATTGCTCAGCAGATCCAGATGTAGATGCAGGTGGGTTTGTTGGAATTTCACCAGCCATCTTTTACTGAAGCGTTTTTCTCTTCCTGAATCTTTTCTAAACACGGTTAAGTGCTTGCACCTTAGAACCGGCGCTCTGATGCCAATTGAAGGATAGAAAAACACTTAGAAAGGGGGGGTTTGAATAAGTGTAGTCTAAAAACTTGAACGATAAAAACAAATTGCACATTTATTTTTATCCTGGTTCGTTGTTAACTAAACTACTCCAGTCCACCCCCTTGGAGTGATTTACCTCACCTGAGGATTTAATCCACTAATCTCAACAGATTACAATGGTTTTCCACTTAGTCCGCGACTAAGTCTTCTAGAGTATCCTGATCACAACCTGATCACTCCAGGAACAATTGCTTAGACACAAGCTAAGACTTTCTAGAGTATCCTTACCACCACGTGATCACTCTAGTTACAACTGCTTAGACACAAGCTAAGACTTCCTAGAGTATCCTGATCACACTTGATCACTCTAGTTACTTACAAATTAATGTAATCAATTCTAAGAGTATTACAATGCTTCTGAAAAGCTATAATCACAACATTGATATTTCTCTTAAAGTTTAAGCTTAATCTCACTAATATATTACAACAGCAATGTAGTGAGCTTTGATGAAGATGAAGTTTGTGAGCTATGATTTGAACAACGTTTCAGCAAGTTTGTATTCACAGAATTCGTCAGAATCGGTAACCTTGCTTCTCTCAGAACTTCATATTTATAGGCACTTGAGAAGATGACCGTTGGGAGCATTTAATGCTTTGCGTATTCCGTACAGCATTGCATTTAATGTTTCACTCTTTTGTCAACTACCTCGAGCCTTGTTTACGCTGTGTCTACTGACGTTGCCTTTAATAGCTTCTAACGTTCCTTTTGTCAGTCAGCGTAGCCTGCCATCTTGTACTTGATTCTGATCTGATGTTTGTGTATACAACGTTTGAATATCATCAAAGTCAAACAACTTGGTGCAGAGCATCTTCTTGTCTTCTGACCTTGAAGTGCTTCTGAGCGTGATACCATGAGAACTTCAGTGCTTCTGCTTCTGATCTCAAGTTCTTCTGATGCTTCCATAGACCCATGTTCTGATTCTGCTTGACCATCTTCTGATGTCTTGCCAGACCATGTTCTGATGTTGCATGCTGAACCTTTTGAGTCAAAGCTTCTGAGCGCTGATTTGTGCATACTCTTTATATATTTCCTGAAAGGGAAATTGCAATGTATTAGAGTACCACGTTATCTCATCCAAAATTCATATCCTTGTTATCATCAAAACTAAGAATATTGATCAGAACAAATCTTGTTCTAACACCTCTCTATTCCACCTATAAATCCGAGCCGTGAGAATTTTCAATTTCTCAATCAAGCAAAAGTCTCCTCTCCCCTTTATAACAATATTACTCTACTCCTTTGCCACGAAAGAAGAGAACTCCCTATGTTTGAACCAGGAATTATTGAATTTGAAAGGCTTAGTGTCATACCCCAATTTTTGACCATAAGATCATATATCAATGGCATTCAATCGTCAATCAAGAGCACTATTATGAAGCTTTATCTGTGATACTGTGATCATCTCTGAGGGGAACCATCAAGCACCAATGATTGTTTATCTTGTATGCATATTATACTAACCCAAATACCAAAAATATTGCTTTGTTTCTTTGTAGGCTTTTGTTTTGTAGGTACCAAGCCAAGACATGCAATAAACAAGGCATTTTTCATATTTTGGACTGATGAAATCGATTTCCCTACTGGGTAAATCGATTTCCCTGCAGCAATCTTCAACAAAATCACATTCTGGACAGCATGAAATCGATTTCCCTCCTGGGTAAATCGATTTCCCTAGTGTATTTTGCGCCAAATTCTCTTCTGGAACAGAGTGAAATCGATTTCACTCCTGGGGAAATCGATTTCCCTGGGGCGAAATTCAAAAAAAATAAAGAGGGAAGCTTGACATCAATTTGGCACCTTTTTTTTTCTTCTTTGATCATTTTTGTTACTTTATCAATTTTCCACCTCATCAAAATTAACTCCTTCATTAAACCCACTTAAACCTCATTTTACCATTTAAATTCTACTTAAACACCAATTAACCACAAATTAATTACCAAACACAAAAAGACCAATTTGCCACTACTCTTGCTCCAATTCTATAAATAGAGACCTCTACTCTCTCATTTCTCAAGCTTGGAGAGCCAAAAAATTGCTTGCAAATTCATTTCTCACCCTTTCCAAAACCCTCACCCAAAGTTCATTTTCATAAGATTAGTGAGATTCACATTGAATCTTGCTAATTTTGAACTAAACCTTCTACATTTCTCCCTTTGCTTTGCTTGTTCATCTCCAAATTTGAAGGATCTACACACTTTGTGCTTGTTCTTGAAGTTACTTCAACATTTGTTTCAAGAATTGGTAAATTCCTAAACTCTAAGATGTAGATCTTTATTGCTTGTGTTCAATGCATCTTTGATGCTATATTGGTCATATTTGATGGTGAATTGATGGAAATTTCGTGCTCAAGTTGATGTGTGATCATAAGGTGTTTGTATATTTGTTCAAATCAAGTTTCATGCCTTTAAATGATGTTTTTGCTGAAATTTACACTGATGAAATCAATTTCCTTAAGGCTGAAATCGATTTCCTGCTGAACGTAACTTGTTTTTTTTTTAAAAAAACTGCACTATGGAAATCGATTTCCCCCTGCATGAAATCGATTTCCTGCTGGCAGAATGTGGTTTTTTGCCTTTTTTATGCTTGTTTTGGCTTCCTTCTTCCTCCACTTCATTAATATCATTGGATCTAGGATGTTGATAGGTTTGAAATGACCTAATCCATAATATTAGATGAATGATATTAATGATAGTGTGAGTTGATTATCTTTTGTGAATTTTATTCTTCTTCCTCCATTTCATTAATATCATTGGATCTAGGATGTTGATAGGTTTGAAAGGACCAAATCCATAATATTAGATGAATGATATTAATGATAGTGTGAGTTGATTTTACTTTATGCATTTTATCTTCTTCTTCTCTTTTTTTTTTCTTTTGATCGATGAAAGTCTTAACACTTTGAGAATTCTTATGGATTCTTAGTAAAGACTAGATCGTTACCTATTTTCTTTTCGTGCGGTATTGCTTTCGGAGAATGATCTACATATCATTTCTCTCGCATGCATTAGCACATAAAGTTTTGACCGGCCTCGTTGTAGGGTGATTTCTACATAAATCACTTGGCGATCTGCTTAACATAGCGCAATATTTCGTGTCCCGAATAAAAAAGATCAAATATGGAAGAGAATTGTATGCGGTTGATTTAAGACTTATGGAAATTTATCGTGTAGTCGCTATGATTTTATCAAGCTTCTGATAAAGTTCCATTGAATTTAAATCCGAGAACATCCTTCACTCACCATCGATCTTTCTTACTAACTTTGATAACATACTTGACAAGTTTAAAGATGGTTATCATTAACATCTAACAATTAACTTTAATTTCCGCACTTTACTATACCGTTCTTTATATTTCTCGCTTTATTGCTTTATTTTATCATTTCATCATGTTTATGTTTCCGCTATTTTCTCTTTGTCCATTTGGACGTTTATATTCCGCTATTTTCTCTTTGTCCATTTGGACGCTATGTTTATGTTTCCGCTATTTTCTTTTTGTCCACTTGGACCATACTTTACTTTTATGCTAAAACACTAATAAATAACCAAAATCTAAAAAAAACTCTTAAGGCTCTCTTTTGGACTATTGGTTACTATCCCTAGCATTTTGGAGACTCGGACTTATGGACTTAAGACCTCTGGACTCTCATTCTGTTATTACTCTGTGATTATTCTGTCGGTCTGGCATTGGATTGTTGTCTGTTTGTGTGTGCAGGTACTTCCTTGAAAGCCCTTGACGATTAATTCCAAGGCATTGATATATGGATTTTACCCGAAAACAGTCGTTACTCTGCCCGATTTTTGTCAGAATTTTAATGTGCTTAATGCAAAGTGGTGCTAAGACAATAAGTTCATCTGGATCCCCAAGTGATAATGTTGGTTTAGTATTGATATTCCAAAGGAAGGGAAATCTACCTTGACTCACAATGTCAAGTGTTGGCTTCTTATTTCGGTTAGACCGTTTCTTTCCTTAACTTTTATTTTACGCAATAGGATAGCCTCTTCATCTCCTCCCCTTCTTAAATTTTCAAAATCTTCTCCCTTTTTCCAAAATTTTCTTATGTTTGCAAATCTTTTCAAAACCTTTTTCTTAAAAAATATCTTTTGCCCATTAGTGGCCCCCTTTTTTTCAAAAGTTTAGACACTGTTAATTGTCGAAACGAGTGGTTATACCCCACGATTTTGAAATTGATTGATATAATGAGATCTTTTCCGCGTGAGAGAGCTAGTGGCATACTCGTTGATTTTATCCGAGTTGGAGCCCTTCTTTCATTTGCGATGCAAAGAACTCGTTTGTTCTCATGCTCAAGATCAATGGCTGAGTATTTCTCTCCGACGACGATAAAGTGTTTATTCATTTTTAAAACGTTTTTCCCTTTAAGCGGAACTACATTAGCTCTGACTTCTCCATTGCACTGAGGAGGTATGTAGGCACAAAGCTTAACGCTTTGCCGAGCTTATTTTAAAAATAAAACAAACCCTTTTTTAGCACACACGACACAGATTTTTAAAAAGGTTCCTGTGGAATAACACAGATATGAGGGGTGCTTTAAACCTTCCCCTCATATAATCAACACCCGAACCTGATTTCTCTTTCTTGTTTTAAAAACAAAACTTTGGGTTTTTCGTTCTTTTCCCTTTTCCTTTGAAAAAATAAAGCGTGGTGGCGATTTCAAATGAAATATTGATTCGAGTCAATCTTATGGCTTCGATATCAGATTTTCCCCGCTACAGAAAAATGGCGACTTCACTGGGGATCCGGTTTTAAGTGTGTTAAGCCTATTTTTGTTTATCTGTGTGTTTTTATCTGTATATATTATTGTGTGCTTTGTTTGTTTATCTTCTTTTTTCTTTTTGGTGCTCGATGGTTCCTCTGTGATGAGATAAAGTTCTAACCCGAACTTTGGTGAGTAACTTGAGATAGGAGGTGGTAAGACCAATAGTCGCATGTCAGGAGAAATCCTTACCATGAGCGTCATATGGTGGAACCCCAATCAGTGGAGGCCTCATGGAAGGTAGTAGAGGTTGTTACGAACCATCGTGATAACGCTATTACTTTCAATAGTGAGTGTCCGTAGAAGCTGAATGGCCTAGAACCTTTTTAACCCATCTAAGCCTTTTTAGGATGTAGTGCAGAAACAAGATCAAGTACCAATTTGAGCTTGTTGTCATGCGATACTACGCTCAGACGAGGTCTTTTTAGGCATATTATTGGCGCCCATGAGCAATTGTGCGTGCCGGTAATATCCGATAGAAGATTGAAATCTCTGGGAACCTTTGTAGGACCCGATTGGCAGGTACAAAACTCCTTAGATCACGCCTTGTGGGATGGGTAGACCCATGGCTCCATGCTCGTGACGTCGAACCTAAGAACCTGGATAGTGTGATTTTATGTGATTTGCTGTGATCTTGTGTGCTCTTGATTGTGGTTGATGCATAAACCATGCATTCATGCATTCATAAAAATGACATTCACAAATGGTTTTCAAGGAACTTAGAGACATTTTTTGTAAACATCACAGGTACCATGGATCAAAAGAGAAGCATCAAGAAGTACACTTTCAGGAATTCAAGTGCAAAGGAATTGAAAGAGCTAGCAACTTTGGTTCCTAATATTGACAACTTCAAAAGCCGTTATGGGAAATTGATCTCTATCTTGAAGACCAAAGTGGAAAAAGGGATTCTTGAGACTCTTGTGCAGTTTTATGACCCGTTTTATCATTGTTTCACCTTTCCGGATTACCAACTTATGCCCACTTTGGAGGAGTATTCTTATTGGATTGGTTTGCCGGTTACGAATGACATACCGTTTAGTGGTCTAGAGAAAGAGCCTCAGGTTGATGAGATAGCAGAACTCCTTCAGTTGAAGATATCAGATGTGAAAGCAAACATGACTAAAAAGGAGGAATTTGGGGGTTGACTTCTAAGTTCTTGATTGGAAAGGCTTCTATGTTGGCTAGTAAAGGAAGTATGATTGCTTTTGAGACATTTTTGGCCTTGCTCATCTATGGTTTGATACTCTTTCCCAACATTGACAATTTTGTCGATGTTAATGCTATTCGGATCTTCATGATTGGGAATCCTGTACCTACCTTGCTTGGGGACACTTATCATTCCATTCACCATAGAAATGATAAGAAAGGTGGACTTATCAACTGTTCACTCCTTTGCTCTATAAGTGGTTTATTTCGCACTTACCTCAGACTAAGAGTTTCTTGAACAATCCTGATGGTCTCTCGTGGTCTCAGAAGATCATGCCTCTTACTAATGGGAATATCCATTGGTACAATCCTGCTTATGACATTGGTGAGATTATTGATAGTTGTGGAGAATTCCCTAATGTACCTCTTCTTGGTATACAAGGAGGAATTACCTACAACCCCATTCTTGCAAGGCGTCAATTTTTCTATCCCATGAAGGAGCGACCCGCTAGTATTCTTGTGTCAGGAATCTTCTATCTTAATCAAGATGGAAATTCGGATATGAGAAATCGGTTTGTGCGTGCTTGGCATCATATTGATAGGAAAAGACATTTGGGAACGAAACAATGTGTTGCTCTCAAAGACTACACTGATTGGGTTCAAGCTAGAGCTCATACTTTTCAGATGCCTTATTTGCTTGAGGAGCCTTCTCTACCCATTGCTCCACCTTTGTCTTTCACCACTCCTGTTGAAAGTAATGAAGAGCATCTTGAGCTCATGGCTAAGATGAGATTGGAAAGAGATGCTTGGGAGAAGAAGTTTCATACTTTGGAAATGGAGAATAAAAAGTTGAAGATACATTTGAAAGAAAAGGATGAAATGCTTGATATCCAAGATGGTTGGTTGATGGAAAAGGATGATCAAATCCGTCATCAAGAAGAGTTGCTTCAACAACATGGAGAAAAGCGAAAAAGACAACAAGAAGATTCAGTTGCATGGAAGGAAGTGGCTGATAAGCTGATGGTCGAGAATGCTCATTTGAAGGCCTTTTATGAAGATGAGTTGGAGAAGCTCCGTAGGAAGCTGCAGAGAGGAGTTGGATCTTCGTCAGAAGTGTTCCCTTCTAGTTTCTAGCTTTTCCTTTATTTTGTAATTTTGGATTTTTGAATCCTTTTGTAAGCTTTTCTATCATTAATGAAGAATATTGTTATGTTTTATGTTTTTTGCTAATGTTTACAATCAATGTCTTAAAGTTCCTTGAAAACCAATAAAAATAAAAATCATTTGCATTGCATTTCATGCATCATTCTGCATTTTGGTCTTGCTTCCGAGAGTATTCCCGAGGTCTTATTCAGTGTTCTTCATACAGAATCAAGCTGTCTCACCGGTATAATACTCGAGCTAACTGCAAGAAGAAGATGGAAGGTCTTGAACAAGAGAATCGTGAGCTACGTGAAGAGGTTGTTACTTTGAGATCTGGTGTGGATCGTCTCACTGCTCTGGTTGAGACATTAATGGCTGCTCAGAATCAGAATCAGAATCAGAATCAAGTTCCTCCTCCCAATGCCCAAGCACAGGGTCAGACCACTGTGATTTCTGAAATTGCTGCTACAACAATTCCTGCTGTTCCTGTTGGTGCTACTCAGCAACGTATGCCTAATGGATATCCCTGGGGCATGCCTGAAGGTTATTTGTCTGTTCCTGAGATGACTCGTCCGTTGACTCCTGTTATGGTCAACACATCTCCTATTGTTCATACTGGTCCTTTTGTCCCAGAGCCCATTTATGATGCTGCTCCAAGTCAAATTCATGACAGAATGGATGGTTTCCAAGATCAGTTTGAAGAATTGCAGAAAGAAATGAAAGCTCTGCGTGGGAAAGAACTGTTTGGAAAGAATGTGCATGATCTCTGCCTTGTTCCCAATGTGAAAGTGCCTGCTAAGTTCAAGTTACCTGAATTTGAGAAGTATAAAGGAAACTCCTGCCCTCAGGCACATCTGGTGATGTATGTAAGGAAGATGTCCACTCACACTGATGATCAACGTCTGTTGATCCATTATTTCTAAGACAGTTTGACTGGAGCTGCTTCTAAGTGGTATATGGGCCTTGATAGCACCCATATTCGCACTTTTAATGACTTAGCTGAGGCGTTTGTGAAACAATACAAGTATAATGTGGACATGGCTCCTGATAGAGATCAATTGCGAGCTATGATGCATTAAGAAAATGAATCCTTTAAGGAATATGCTCAGAGATGGCGTGAGGTTGCCGCCCAAGTGATTCCTCCGATGGAAGAGAAAGAGATGACTAAGATTTTCCTGAAGACTCTTGGTCCATTTTACTATGAAAAGATGATTGCAAGTGCTCCTGTAGACTTCACCAAAATGGTGGGTATGGGTGTCAGGTTGGAAGAAGCTGTGCGAGAAGGTCGTCTGGTTCGGAATGACAATTCGTCTAGTGGTGCGAAGAAGTATGGTTCTTCATTTCAGAAGAAGAAAGAATCAGATGCTAATGCTGTTTCTCATGGGAGGAATAGTCGATTCAGAAATCAGTCTCAACAAGTGGCGTCAGTAACTCCTGTTGTGAATTCAGTGCCTGTAGCTCCTGTTAATCAACAACCAGCAAGGCGGAATCCGTATCCTCGAGTTAATATTGATCCTATCCCTATGACGTACACTGAACTGTATCCTGCTCTAATTCGTAAGAAGTTGGTTCAACCAAGGTAACCACCTCTTGTTCTAGAGAAACTCCCTTGGTGGTACAAAGCTGATGCCACTTGTGCTTTTCATCAGAATGCTCCTGGGCATGATTTGGAAAACTGTTGGTCCTTAAAGAATGAAGTTCAGAGATTGGTCCGTTCTGGAATGCTTTCTTTCCGTGATATTGGCCCAAATGTGCAGAACAATCCATTGCCAACTCATGAAGCGTCTGCTGTGAATATGGTGCATGGATGCCCTGGGAAGTATAAGATTTATCGAGTGGAACACATCAGAGGATCATTGGTAGAGATGCATGCCACTCTGTGTGAGTATAGTCATTATGAGCATAACCATGCTGCTTGTAGGATTTGTTCAGTTAATCCTCGAGGGTGTTATATTGTGAGAAGAAATTTACAAGAGATGATAGATCAAAGGCTCATCGAAATTCTGAGGGATAGAGATGAAGATGATGTCAATGTGATTGAACCATGCTTTGAAATCCCGGAATGTGTAGAGATTGGTTATTATGGCAAAGCTGTTGTAGAACCTCTTGTGATATGTTTGCCTGGATCTGTACCTTATAGTTCTGACAAAGCTGTACCCTACAGATACAATGCCACCATGTTGGAAGCTGGAAAAGAAGTTGAGATTAAGCCTTTGTCTTCTGTTGAGAATATAGCAGATGTTAGTAGAGTGACTAGAAGCGGACGAGTTTTTACTCAACCCCAAACAGTTGTGGATGTCCAGAGGAATCCTACTCAAGTGTCTGTGAACAATAATGATGCGACAAGAGTGAATGCTGGGTCATCTTCAGGAAAGGAGATGGATGAGATTTTGAAGCTTATCAAGATGAGTGATTATAAGATTGTGGATCAGTTGCATCGCACTCCGTATAAGATCTCTATAATGGAGCTGCTGACAAGTTCTCCTGCTCATAGGGATTCTTTGTTGAAAATACTTGATCAAGCCTTTGTGGATCATGATGTGACGCTGGATCAGTTTAATGGGGTTGTGAGTAATATCACTGCATGTAACAATTTGAGCTTCAGTGATGAAGATCTGCCTGAGGAAGGAAGAAATCATAATTTGGCTTTGCACATCTCTGTCAGTTGCAAAGAGGACTCGATGTCCAATGTGTTGATCGATACTGGTTCATCTCTGAATGTCATGCCAAAATCCACTCTTGCTAAGCTGTCTTATGGTGGCACACCAATGAGATTTAGTAATGTGATTGTCAAGGCTTTTGATGGATCGAAGAAATCAGTGGTTGGAGAGGTTGATTTGCCTATTGGTATTGGACCATTTGTCTTCAAGATTACTTTTCAAGTGATGGATATTTTCCCTGCATACAGTTGCTTATTGGGACGCCCATGGATCCATGAGGCTGGGGCAGTTACTTCGACTCTCCACCAAAAGTTGAAATTTGTGAAAGATGGAAAGATGGTTGTTATGAATGGAGAACAAGCTTTGCTGATTAGTTATCTCTCTTTGTTCCGTACCATAGAAGCTGATGAAGTGGTCATTGGAACTGCATTCCAAGCCCTGTCTGTTAATGATGAATTCAAAAAGGATGAAGCTTCCATTGCCTCCTTCAAAGATGCTCAACTGGTGGTTCAGAATGGACATTCAGGAGTCTGGGGACAAATGGTGAGTTTGCAAGAGAACAAGAATAGAGCTGGTCTGGGATTTTCTGCCTCGGACAAGTCTGTGATGAAGCCTGAATCTGCTTTTCGTCCTTATCAGGAGATGTTCCATAGTGCTGGGTTTCTACATCCGACTCCTCTAGAAGTGAACGCTGTTATTGAAGATGAATCAGAGCCAGAAGTGCCAAACTTTGTGACCCGTGGGAAGATGATTAAGAATTGGATCACCATTGACATTCCTGAGTGTACTCATGCTTCAAAGTAATTTGCTTTTATGTTTTTCAAAAATCCTTTCATTCTGCCTAAGATGAAAGTGAAATTGTTGGGGCTTTTTCCTGTTTGTTTTAAACATTAAAATCATCAATAAAAGTCATTTTGTTTCTGCATATACATGCTCTTTATCTTTTTGCTTTTTCTGGAAGGTGGTAACACAAAAAACCTTAAAAAAAATATGTTTTCATTTGCCATAATCTGCACGATTACATGTTTGCATATATCTTTCCTTTTTCCTGAAATAATAATCACTTGTGCAGATTAATCAATAAAACCGTTGAAAGTAATGACCCTACACCCTCTCCCAACTTTGAGTGTCCTGTGTATGAGGCGGAAGAAGAGAGTGATGAATGTATTCGTGATGAGATTTCCCAACTGCTTGAGCACGAGGAAGACACCATTCAGCCGTATAAAGAGCCGTTAGAAGTCATCAACTTGGGTTCTGAAGAGGATAAAAAGGAAGTCAAGATTGGGGCATTGCTTGGTCAAGATGTTAAGAAGAGGATGGTAGAGCTTCTTAAAGAGTATGTTGACATTTTTGCGTGGTCCTACCAAGATATGCCTGGGCTGGACACAGATATTGTGGAACATCATTTGCCGTTGAAACCTGAATGTCCTCCTGTCAAGCAAAAGCTGAGAAGAAGTCATCCTGATATGGCGGAAAAGATTAAGAATGAGGTTTTGAAGCAGATAGACGCAGGTTTCCTTGTTACTTCTGTATATCCTCAATGGATTGCCAATATAGTGCCTGTTCCGAAGAAACACGGAAAAGTTCGCATGTGCGTTGATTATAGAGATTTGAACAAAGCCAGTCCGAAAGATGATTTTCCTCTACCTCACATTGATATGTTGGTAGATAGCACGGCAAAGTTTGAGGTTTTCTCCTTTATGGATGGTTTCTCAGGATACAACCAGATTAAGATGGCACCTGAAGACATGGAAAAGACAACCTTTATTACGCCATGGGGGACATTCTGTTACAAAGTAATGCCTTTTGGGCTGAAGAATGCTGGCGCGACATATCAGAGGGCCATGACCACTCTTTTCCATGATATGATGCACAAAGAAATTGAGGTTTATGTGGATGACATGATTGCCAAGTCCCAGTCAGAGGAAGGGCACATGGAGGATCTGTTAAAGTTGTTTCAGCGTTTGAGAAAGTATCGTCTCCGCTTAAATCCAAACAAATGCACTTTTGGTGTCCGTTCTGGAAAATTATTGGGTTTCATTGTCAGTCAGAGAGGAATTGAAGTAGATCCTGATAAAGTCAAAGCAATTCAGGAAATGCCAGCACCAAAGACTGAGAAACAAGTGAGAGGTTTCCTCGGACGTTTGAATTATATCTCCAGGTTCATTTCCAATATGACTGCTACCTGTGAGCCAATCTTCAAGTTGTTAAAGAAAAATCAGGGATGTGTGTGTGTCGCTACCGCGAAAATTAACAGAGTCGCCACTAACATATTTATCCTGAAAAGGAAGGGGATGCCAGCAAACCACCAAACAAAACAACGGTCTCACGACCAGAGAAAAAGGGTAAGGGAGTCGGTTACGCGAGGGGAAGGTATTAGCACCCCTCGCGCCCATCGTACTCGATGGTATCCACGCTAGTGTCTAAATCTATGGGTGTGTAACAAATCTACGCTAATCTGGACTAAAATGAATGCAAAATGTAGGGAAAATAAAGAGTTATGCTCGCACGGGCCCTACCCCGCTGCCTACGTATCTGTTTTGCAGAATCAGAGCTACCGTAGCTCGGCTAACTAGTTTCTGTTTGTTTTGTGTTTTTTAGGTGAACGAGTTACATTCACACTCCGCTGCTCGACCTTTGGAGACTTATGCTTGGGAATGGAGCGGAAATAACAAGCTCTTAAGAAAAGAAAATCAAAGAGTGTGGTTTGTGTTTTAAATAATGCATGAGGAAGACCTAAGCTAAGGGGGGAAGCTTGCTACCTAATGTTATCATACAAAGGGTACCAGTCTAAACTAAACTAACAACCTACGAGGAAAAGGGGAAGCACACAAGAATATCACACAAACGAGCTCCGCTCGTGAAGCAAACAAACCAACGGTACTGACCGAATGGTAGAAAATCGGTCCCGCCATAGCCAATGGGAGCAGCTCAACCCAAGTCAACCAAGCATTAGACCTCGTGAAAATGATCGGGCCATAGACAAGAGGGCGGACCCCTCTCAGCAACCAAGCCGTCACGGATCATAAAGGAAAACGGTGCGTGCGTACACCGAGCATCAACGTCGAGCGACGCGAGCTATAGGAAAGGCGGGGGTCCGGCTGCATGAACCCTTTTCCTGACATACTCGATAACAAGATCTTGTGCAGGTTCAAAAGCGAGCCACGTGTAGCATGCGCATAATGAACGGACTCGATGAGACTAGGCGGGGGTTAATTACTAACCCTTTCCGCGTGCCTTCCATGAGGACTTAACGGAGTGCCATATAGGACTTATTACACCGTGACTCCCTGCCGCAAAGCACAAATATAAACACACCAACAAAAACAGAGCCTCTTTCGAGGGCTTGGCCAGATGCATGTCTAAGTCCTACTTCTCATGTTAAAGGATGATGCGAGAAAGCGATAAAGTGCGAGAGAAATAAAATGAAACGGAATCAATACCAAACGGATGATGATCCGTAAACTGTAGCGCAGAGAGTGAGTAAACTAGGATCCCGCAAGCGAGCTAGCAAAAGCAACAGCAAACATGTCAGCACTCCGATTAAAATCCGCATAAGCAATCAAGAGTCGGCGCGATGAAAGTAAATCACGCGCCAACGTGTGCATCGGGCACAACGAATACCATACACCTGCAAGGGAAACAGAAATCCGGACAAACAAGTATAATGATAAAGGATGCGTGTAGAAACGCGAATCAGAGAGAGGATAAATGTCGTGTCTCGCAAATAAAGCGGAACACGAGAGCGGGCATCGACCAGAGCCTCCATGTTGCCTTGCATACTAGCACACACGTTAGAGATAACAAAACACCGCAATCGGAATTGCGTTATTGAATTATAAGCTGAACCGGAAATGGATAACGGAATAGAAAGTGAAAACATAACAAAAGCGAATAAGAAGAAACATGAGATAGTATTCAAAAGCAAATCAAACATGTACACTAAAACTACAGAAGCCAACACAAGTATTTACATGCACAACGGTACACCGAAACGGCAAAACCGGGTAAAAACAGTGAAAACTAAACTTGTCAGAATTAAGCCAAAATTTTATTGCAAGGTTAAAACATGCTAAAGAAGTCAACTATGCAATCAGAATTTACAAAATCGGCCCGGAAGCACGACTTTCGGAACAGGGGCAGTAGCGAAAACGGTAAAAAAGTTGGCCAAAACTGAAAATAAACTGTACAAACAGCTCCGAGAATATTATTACGTATGAAAAACATTATTCACATGCTCAAAAACTGTTCCTAAATCAAAAGATATGGCCAATTTGATAAAGCCGACATACCGCGCGTGTAAGTGTCAAAACCAAACAAAACACCATGAACAAGTAAGACAGAAAACTTCCAGCCATCAAATGTCATTTATTAGTACAAGGAAACAACAATTCATCACTTAGGGACAAGCCACAACCAAAATCAACAAGTTCTATGTCGAAAAAAGTAATTAAAAGTCAATTTTCATGAGTTGTGAAGATGGAAGTGTAGTGTAAATGGAATCAACAAAAGTTCTACATTATCAAGTACAAAAACCAATCACAAAAGCTTCCTAAAGCATGTTCAAACTCAATGCAAAGCTTCAAGGTAATTCACATAAAAGAAACATACATTTGCAAGTGAAACTTTGTGCACAAAATCAAGTATTCCAGTGGCAATTGACATTAAATTTGCTGCACTATTTTGACATAAAACCAGTCCCAAAAAGCCATTTAGAACACATATAATCACAAGAAAGAAACTCATGGCAGTTGGTACAATCAAACATATAATTTTGCAAGTGGAATCTAAGCATGGAAACATGATTTTCAAATAGTAAACAACCAAATGCAGTCAACACAAATCCATTTTTCATGAAGCATTTTCAAAAAAAACAATCACAAAACTAGCAAAAGCCACACTTAATTTTAATGAACAAGTTTCAAGCAACACCACATTTGTACATCACGATCAACACAAAGAATTTTGAACAACTAAACACTTAGCATTATCAAGTAACAAGTCAATTCTTCAATTAAAATTCACATAGATATAGTGCAATTAATTTTCAGCTTTGTATCAAATGAAGTACACACTATTTCCACTCAAGCAATATGTCCACAACATCGACAATCCTCATGCAAATCCCAGCATTATCACTTATTCCAAACAGTCACAAAACAACCACAACCATCACCAATTTTCATGTTCTAATTAGCTTCAAGGAACACACAACACACCAATTTCATTACTTAACTTCCAGCATTGTTATTGTTCAAATAATATCCCAAATCAACATTAACACCACTAATTCAAGAGCAACATCAACACTTAAGAAAAATCAACCGGAAAAACTCGAACACGAAAAATTAAGCGCATGGTTCACATTTTAACATATTATCAAGTATAAGTGAACATTCATTCATGTTGAAAAAGTGAGATAAACCATACAAATATACTTCCAGGCAGCAATGATGTGTCACAATAGAGTCAACCGAAATCATCTTAATTCTACTATTAATTCTCACAATCACTTAATTTCAAAATTATGCCAGAGTAACAATGTTCATGCGCATCTAAAATGCAAATTCAAAGCTGAGACAGCATGCATGTGATTATGAAAAGAACTCAAAACAAACATTGGAATTAGAGGAATACAGCAGCATTACGACATCACTACAGCTTACATTTCATCACACTTAGACAAACTCTATGGAACTTAATCACAATCCATGTAATCATCACTCATCAACTCCAACAAGCTTATGCTTACGAAGATTAACCATTAGGCAAAATTCAGCAAATATGGTTTGACAACATATACTCTTCATTCAACTATTCATACTAAGCTTTTCGGAATTCGCGACAATTGATTCAACTCACATAGCCACAAATACACAAAATCGTCGACGTCATCGCTTTAACAACAACACCAATTTCATTACCAATTTTCAATTCACGACAAAGAATTCGTGCAATTTGCAATCAATAATCAACGTGCAAAACTTTAACAATCAACAACAATTTTATTCAAATCATTATCAACCACTGCCTAACAAGTTATCACGGTCAAATCACACTTTCAAGATCTAAGAAAATTACCGATTCGACGTCGAAGAGAGGAAGAAGATCCGCGACTGGTTGAGAGTGCAAACAGAGCGGAGGAAAAGGCAAGCAAATTGGCGACGGAGAGAGAAGAGAGTTTGACCTTCAATCCATTCTTTTTGTGTTCTTGAGAAATTGATGAAAAATTGTTGGAGTTTTTTGAGTAATTTGTGTGTTTTCATTTTGAGAGAATTGGGAGAGAATGAGAAAAGTGTTTTTGAGAATTTTGGGTGAATGGAAAATTCTGAGAGAAAAAGAGGGAAAATTGTTTATAGGCTTAAATACACTTTTCGTCCCTGTAAGTTAGCGTGTTTTTGATTTTCGTCCCTGTAAGTTATCTTTTTGGGTTTTAGTCCTTATATTTCAGTTTCGCGTTCGTTTTAGTCCCTAAAATCAAAATCCGTAGGAAAATTCACAAGAAAATCCGCAGGTAACCTGCAGATTTTCCTGCGGATTTTGGTTTTAGGGACTAAACCTCAAGCAAAAAGTAAGATATAGGGACTAAAACCCAAAAAAATAACTTACAGGGACGAAAATCAAAAACACGCTAACTTACAGGGAATAAAAGTATATTTAAGCCTTGTTTATATAGGGTAAGTGGTGAAATGTCAAAAATGCCCCCGACGTATCTCTTTCTTTGCTCGTTTTCGGGGAAATGTGACCCGGTACAAAATCCGGAAACGGGACCAACGTCATCACGAAGATGACTAAATTTGTGACTCGTAGCTGCGAGAATCGTCTCAATCCGACAAACGGTGAGGAAATTATGCGCGTTTGAATGGCGAGAAATATCGGTTCATCTGGTGCGACTGTGCAGAATTTTGTGCGTACCGCTCAAAGAACTCGATAAAACTCATCTTTCGGCTCGAAATCTGAACAAGCACGTGTGACAAAGAATCGAATATAACGAAATTTCCGAGAAAATGCCGCCGGGATGGACCTCATACGATAAAAATCGAAGAAGTTATGAATTTTCAAACTCGCCGCGACATACCCGAAAGCACACTTTTCACTGAAAAATCAAGGCGTTCTTCAAAATGCTGGGAATTTTTGGTGCATAATTGGCCTTCGGTCCGAACATATGAAATCTTGGTAATGATAGTACGGAGCTCTAGTTAAATTTTCAAGCGAATCCGACGAGCGGATTGTGAGATATGAATTTTTTTATTGTCCGAAAACCCTACATTCAGCACCGTTTTTTACCGCGAAACTTCAAGTAATTTGCAAGTCTGACAACCTTCCTCAAAGAATTGGCTTCCGAGCCGAACACGAAAGTTGTAAATATCGTCGAAACAGTGGAGACAGCGCGGGAACTTAACTCATATCACCTTCCAAATAGTATTTGTGAATTTTCTCGTACTTACACTGTTTAAACCATTTTTCACACCGTATCTTCTTAAACCCATGAAAACTCTTTATTATTTTTCTTCAATTTTTGAATGACGAAATAAACGTCATTATTAACTTATAGCTCAAATAAAGAGGGCAAATTTTGGGGTGCAACAGCTGCCCCTATTCAAACTTCTTGAACCTGGCGAGTGAGAAACGAAAGTTTCGAATCGTTGAGGTGGAAGGAGATTGAATACCAGAATGAACTCGAAAATTTGCGCTCTTGATCAATAGAAGATTCCATCTTGCAATAAGAAGGAATGTACCACCCCGCAAGCAGGGAGAAAAACTTCAATCGATCTAGATAATAAATATGTTCCAACTTATGATAAGAAGGAACGGGCACCCACAGGCAGGGGAAACACTTCAAATGATCTGGGCATCAAGAGAAGGAACATCTCGACTGATCTGAGTATCAGGCGTAGCAGATGTCTCCGAACATGCATCGGGATAGATGTCTTAGGTCGATCTGGGAATCGGAGGAGATACATCGGTTGATCTGAATATCAACGGGTAATAAGTATCTCTGATCTGGGAATCATGATCTGGGAATCTGGGCAAACATCTCTTCTGATGCAATTAAATCATCAGGTAGATATTCCTACTAATCTGGAAATTAGCGGCTAGCTCCTTAGTAAGACCACGGGGATCCGGAGGCGGTTCCTTCAACTGAACTGGAAATCAGGATAGGAACAATATCTCTTCCGAACTGTGTACGCCGGGGAAAGAATGCCTTTAAACTGATCTGGACATGATGCCAGAAAATAAGTAGGAAAATCTTCATCTGAAAGACAAAGTCGATCAGGCAGACATCTCCATCTGATCTGATGATATCAGTGGCTTGCTCCTTCGTAAGATCTTGGGAGATCCGGAGGCGGTTCCTTCAACTAATCTGAATCTGAATATTAGGATAGGAACAAATATCTCTTCCGAACTGTGTACGCCGGGTAAAGAAAGCGTCTTCAACTGATGGTTAGGCATCAGGACTGGACAAACGAGTTTCTTCTTCTGAACGAACTAAATCGTCAGGGAGTAGATATTTCCAACTGATCTGATGTATCAGAGGGCTTGCTCCTTCGGAAGATCTATAGAGATCCGGAGGCGGTTCCTTCAACTGAGCTGAATATCAGGATAGGAACAAATATCTTCCACCGATCTGGGGGCATCGGGAATAGGAATGTCTTTGAACTGATCTGAGCTATGCTAGAAAATAAGTAGAACAATCCTCTTCTGATTCAAAACATCAGGATAAGCGCATGTAATGACTAGGCGAATATTGCTCTCTAGGGAGCATTTGAATCTGGATAACTTTCCTGCAGAAAGAGACAGATATGATATGATTTATGCATGATGCATGTATGAATGTGTATGGAATAACGTTTCCGAGGAGGAAGACGCTACACGCTTAGAGAATGCAATGCGAATGATGCATGATTCGGACGTTGATTAAGGAAACAACGGATGAGCACTGAATTGCTGAAGAAGTCCTGGAGAGAATATGGAACTCTACGGGGAGGACAAGACGAGTGACCAAATGTCACAAACTGCGAGCTGACAGAGATGAATAAGAAATTTGCTGGAGACGATCAGATCTAGGTGTGAGCTCTGCTGGAGGAATAAATCCTGCTTGGAGATAGGAACATCCCGATTGACTGCTTGGGGAATACCCTTGCAACTTCATTGGAGAAGCAAATTCTCGACATACTGGGGATGAAGAGATAAGAGCAAGTCGTGGAGATAACTTTGGTGAGTAGCAACCAACTTGCTTGTATATGACGCATTCCGCTGGGGAAACCATTGATGAGAACAAATCTTGCTGAGGATGCATGTGAAACTCTGCTGAGGAAAGAAACTCAATAGGGAAGATGAATACTTCTGCAAGGCGAGCTGCTGAGGATATGAGAGATCCGCTGGGGATAAGGAACTTGACATAAGAACCTTTTGTTGAGACAACTCCACTGGGGAATAAAATGACTCTCCTGGGGAAAACAAGTCAATCCGTTGGGGAGAGAAAGCCCTCTACTGGGGAAAATGAGGCATTCAGGCAAGGAACCTCATTAAGATCTAGCTGGGGAATCAGACACCATTCCATCATGATTCAACTGGGGAGAAAGCATTCCGTCGGGAATAAGGCTTCTGGAGCATAGAGAATGCATTAAGATGTGCTTTACTGAGGATATGAGAATCCTGGAGCAAAGAAAGTCCCATCTGAAAGTACTCAACTGGGGAATGAGAATCTTTCATTAAGAAACACTCGGCTGGGGAGTGAGAATCTCTCATGATTAAGTCCGCCGATATGCTGATACGAAGCACTTGCAAGCATGTACCTGCGAGACAAACAAATGCAAATGCCCCAGGATATAGCATGGTATCTTAGCCTGCCATCCCAGTTACACAAAACTTCGAAGTAGATTCAAAGGTTTCATTTCTAATCATGTATTGTAAAAGCAATGCAGTTTTCATATGCAAAGTTTAACACAAACTTAGGACGTTTTATGCAAACAAAACAGTAAAAGAAAACAGTTGTTTAAGATAAAAAGGATCTTTATTAATTGAAAAACGAATGCTCATAAAAGAGCGAACACTTTTCAGAAGTAGTTCCTAGTAAGAGGTAACCACACATTTATTGAGTACAAGAGAAATGGCAATGTGAAACGGATATCCATTGGTTTCGATCCCGCTATCACTTTTATAACTCCGACGCTCTCATCTCCTTGCTTTGGAAGACCGTACTCATTAGGATTGATCATTGCCCGATTTAACAACTGATTGATATGACATCACCAAACTTGTGGACCCGACGAGGTTTGTGAGCGCCTTTAGGGATTTGAGTTGCCAGCGATGCAAACTCAAGAACACGGAGTCTTGCTTATCCCTCGGTCGGGAGCCCTAAACAAAGTGAGTGGATGTTGTGCATGCTTTAGGGATTTGAGCTGCCCGGTGCAAACTCAAGAACACGGAGTCTTGCTTATCCCTCGGTCGGGAGCCCTAAACATGTATGAAGAGTGATTGCCAAGGTGGCATGCGAGATGTAGTCATTCGCTTTTGTCCTTTTTTTTTGCCTAAGCCGCCCTTTCGGGTTTTCAACTTAGCGGGTATATTTGTTTCTTTTTCATTCTTTTGCCTGATTCATTTTCTTTTCTTTTTTCTCTTTTTTTTTATTCTTTTTTCTTTCTTTTTTCTTTCTTTTTTCTTTTCTTCTTCTTTTTTCTTTCTTTTTTTTTCTTCTTTTTCTTTTTCAGGTCTATGCGAAGTATTTTTTGACTACATCTGCGTTCACAGGGTGCGGAAAATTCTCGCCATCCATCGTTGCAAGCATCATGGCACCGCCAGAGAACACTTTCTACACAACAAAGGGACCTTCATACGTCGGAGTCCACTTGCCTCGTGGATCACCCTGAGGAAGAATGATTCTTTTGAGTACCAGATCGCCCGGTTTGTAGCTTTGGGGTCGCACCCGCTTGTCAAAAGCTTTTCTCATCTTCTTTTGGTACACCTGACCATGTCCAATAGCCGCTAAGCGCTTCTCATCAACGAGGTTCAACTGATCCATCCGATTTTGTACCCATTCTGACTCGTCAAGCTCGACGTCTTTCATAATCCTCAAGGAAGGGATCTCAACTTCAACTGGCAATACTGCTTCCATACCATAAACCAGTGAGAAAGGAGTTGCCCCAGTCGATGTACGCACAGAGGTACGATAACCATGCAAAGCGAAAGGTAACATCTCGTGCCAATCTCGGTAAGTCACTACCATCTTCTGCACAATCTTCTTAATGTTTTTGTTGGCCGCTTCAACAGCGCCATTCATCTTTGGACGATACGGAGAAGAATTGTGATGCTTAATCTTGAAGGACTCACAAAGCTCCTTCATCAACTTGTTATTGAGATTTGATCCATTATCAGTAATGATCTTCTCAGGAATCCCATAACGACATATTATGTTGTGCTTGATAAAACGAGTAATCACTTGCTTGGTGACATTCGCATAAGATGAGGCTTCAACCCACTTGGTGAAGTAATCGATGGCAACCAAAATGAAGCGATGTCCATTAGAAGCAGTAGGCTTAATCTCTCCAATCATATCAATGCCCCACATTGCAAAAGGCCACGGAGAAGTCAAGACATTCAAAGGCACAGGCGGCACGTGCACTTTGTCAGCATAGATCTGGCACTTGTGACAAATTCTGACATGGTTATGACAATCAGTTTCCATAGTGGACCAATAGTAACCAGCCCTCAAGATCTTCTTAGCCATCGTATGCCCACTAGAATGGGTACCAAACTCGCCTTTGTGCATTTCCTCTATGATTTTTGAAGCTTCTTCCTTCACAACACATCGGAGCAACACACCGTCATGATGCCTCTTGTACAATACAACACCGTTGAGGTAAAACTTAGCTGCAAACCTTCTCAGAAACTTCTTATCAGTCACTGACGCTTCGGGAGGGTACTCTTGAGTTTCGAGGAACTTTTTGATATCATGATACCAGGGATTACCATCCAACTCAACATCAGCCTCAAAGCAAAATGCTGGTTCGTCCAATCTGTTGATGGTGATGTTAGGCGCTTCATTGGCCCATTTCACTTTGAACATGGAAGCCAAAGTAGCGAGAGCATCAGCAAGATTGTTCTCTTCTCTAGAAATATGCTCGAATGTGATCTCATCAAAGTACGGAATGAGTCTCATCACATGCTCCCTGTATGGAATCAGATTCTGATGGCGAGTTTCCCAATCTCCATTGATCTGGGTAATGACAAGATTGGAATCCCCCATAAACTTTCAAGTATTTGATTCGCAAATCGATCGCAGCTTCGATACCATAAATGCAGGCTTCATACTCAGCCATATTATTAGTGCAATCAAAACAGATTCTGGCTGTAAACGGAATATGAAAACCTGAAGGAGAAGTAATTACAGCTCCAACACCATTCCCGAGTGCATTAGAGGCACCATCGAACACGAGCGTCCATCGCGATCCTGGTTTGGGTCCTTCCTCTGGTCCGGGAATGTTACAATCTCTGACGTACAGAACATCCTCATCGGGGAATTCAAACTTCATCGGTTCATAATCTTCGACCGGCTGATGCGCCAGATAATCTGCCAACACACTACCTTTGATGGCTTTCTGGGTAGTATACTGGATATCATATTCAGTCAAAATCATTTGCCACCTGGCTACTCTTCCGGAAAGAGCGGGTTTCTCAAAAACATACTTGATAGGATCCATCTTGGAAATCAATAAGGTGGTGTGAACCAACATATACTGCCTCAGCCGGCGAGCAGCCCACACCAAAGCACAACAAGTTTTCTCGAGCAGTGAGTATCGGGATTCACAGTCGGTAAACTTTTTGCTAAGGTAGTATATTGCATGCTCTTTTCGGCCAGACTCGTCATGTTGACCCAGCACACATCCCATTGAATTTTCAAGAACTGTGAGGTACATAATCAAAGGCCTTCCTGGAACTGGAGGCATTAGTATTGGAGGTTCTTGTAGATACTCTTTCACTTTTTCAAATGCTTTTTGACAATCATTATTCCACCTGGCCGTCTGATCTTTTCTTAGTAATTTGAATATTGGTTCACAAGTGGCTGTAAGATGAGAGATGAATCTAGCAATGTAGTTCAATCTCCCTAAGAAACCACGAACCTCTTTTTCTGTTCTCGGCTCAGGCATCTCTTGTATAGCTTTTATTTTGGCAAGATCAACCTCAATACCTTTTCCACTGACAACAAAGCCCAACAACTTTCCGGATCGCACTCCGAAAGTGCATTTGTTTGGATTCAACCTCAGTCTGAATTCCCGAAGCCTTTCAAACAACTTCTGCAAGTGAACCAAGTGCTCTTCTTCAGTATGAGATTTTGCAATCATGTCATCAACATACACTTCAATCTCTTTGTGAATCATGTCGTGAAAAAGAGTCACCATGGCGCGCTGATACGTTGCCCCTGCGTTTTTCAACCCAAAAGGCATGACTTTATAGCAGAAAGTTCCCCACGGTGTGATAAACGTTGTTTTCTCCATGTCTTCTTGTGCCATCTTGATTTGATTGTACCCAGAGAAGCCATCCATAAAGGAAAACACTTTGAAAGGAGCAGTATTATCCACCAACACATCAATGTGAGGAAGAGGAAAATCATCTTTCGGACTCGCCCTATTCAAATCTCTATAGTCAACACACATCCTGACCTTTCCGTCCTTCTTAGGTACATGAACAATATTCGCAACCCACGGCGGGTAATTCACAACTTGCAGAAAGCCCGCATCAAATTGTTTCTCAACCTCTTTCTTAATCTTCTCAGACATATCTGGGCGAGTCCTTCGAAGCTTCTGCTTGACAGGAGGACTATCTTCCTTGAGAGGTAGGCGGTGTACTACAATATTTGTATCGAGACCAGGCATATCCTCATAGGACCAAGCAAAGATGTCTACATACTCTTTCAACATATCAATAAGCCTCTGCTTCACACTATTCTCAAGTGCAGCCCCTATCTTGACTTCTCGGACCTGCTGTTTAGTACCAACATTTACCATCTCGATTACCTCTTGATGCGGCTGAATCGCTTTCTTTTCCTGTTTCAACAATCTAGCCAACTCGTCGGGAAGATCACAATCTCATAAGCTTCCTCCTCGGCTTGGTAGATCGGATTGTCAAAATCATAATAAGCAATAGCGGAACTGTTACCAATGAAATCCGTGGTAGTGGAACATCTGCATGATTGATGTTTTTATTTTAGTTTTATTTTTATTAAGCTATGTGTAAGTGTGTGCAAAAACATTGCCATTTAAAGGAAAAAGTTAAAAGAAAGACAAAGAGCAAAACATTTGAATGCAAAAACGTCCTTTTATTTCATGATTAACTTTGAAAATGCGAACTGCATGGCCCTACAAATGATTCACTACGCCTTGGGCAGAGCGTAGGAATTATTGCATGATAAGAAAAGTAAAAAACAAGAAATTTACTCCTGAGCTTGTGTGACTTGAATGACATCTTCAATTGTCCAATTGCAAGGCATCTCCCCAGGAATACTTGGACGAATCCAGCTATCAAAGTCACAATCACTATCCACCTCTTCACCATTGACAATGGCGTTAACCTGACCGTCTTGAATGACACCCCCACTCACGAACTTGATTGGGCTGAGGACACCAGACCTGGGCGATGCATTCTGCTTCCTCGGATTGAAACCGAGACCATTCTTGTAAAATTTGGGACGCACGTCAATTACTTGCCCCCAGCCTTCCACCTTTCCAGTCTCAACAACAACCTGAGCATCTTTCAAAGAGGACATAATCGTTTCTGGCTTCGTTATCTCATAAGGAGGAGTTCTCACAACATTCACAGCCTCAAACGCTTGAAACGGAGTCTCATGTATTTCACCTTCGATCTCCACATATCAGAAAGAGGACAAGTGACTCACGATATAATCTTCTTCACCACAAACCGTCACCACTTTACCGTCAACCGGATACTTCAACTTCTGATGAAGAATGGATGTCACAGCACCAGCCTTGTGAATCCACGGTCGTCCCAACAGAAAACAGTAAGCAAGTTGAATATCCATCACATAAAAGGTTGTAGTAAAGATCTGAGGACCAATCTGGATTGGTAGATCTACCTCTCCGAACACAGACCTCCTTGAACCATCAAAGGCGCACACTACCAACTTACTAGGCCTTAACTCCACACCGGCATAGTCAATTCTCATTAGAGCTGATTTGGGAAGCACGTTCAAAGAAGACCCAGTATCAACCAAAACACGGGACAAAGTCGTCCCCTTACACTCAATCGAAATATGCAAAGCCTTGTTATGGTTTCTCCCTTCTGGAGGAAGATCACGATCCGTAAATCCCAAACTGTTCCCCGCGGAGATATTATTGGCTACCGCCTCTAACTGATTCACAGATATTTCATGCGGAACGTAAGCACCATTCAGAATTCTCAAGAGAGCATCTCTATGACCTTCTGAACACATCAGCAGTTGCAAGATGGAGATCTTTGACTGGGTCTGACCCAATTGCTCAACAATTTTGTAATCAGACTTCCTGATGATTCTCAACAACTCTTCCACATCCTTGGAAGGCACAACACCATCAGGTGCCCCACTTTGGGTCGGAGAATTCTGGACATCAGTCACTACTTGTTTTCCTTTGGCCTTAGCCAAAGCATCTGCATTGTTCTGAACAAGCTGAGGGGAGAACACCCTACCACTGCGAGTGATCCTACCAGTACCGGCGAAGTTATCAGTGTTTGCAACTGAGGCCTCAACAAACTTCTCTTTAGATGGCTCGCCTTCTTCCTTCGTGCCATAGTAATATACGTCTGAACCATAATGCCAAGGGATGGCCTTCTCACTCTCATATGGAATAGGCCCTGGCACAGTAATCATCAACGCCGCTGGTTGTTCCTCATACGGGATACTGACAGGTATCTAAATAGACACTTGGATACATATTGGAACAACAGGCTCATAAGGAATTGAAATCACTGCCACTTCACCATCCTTATTTTTCGCACCTCCCAACCTTCGATAAAACTGAAGAGGACCCTCGTCAATCAGCTTTTGTACCATACCTTTCAAATCAGCACAACCTTCAGGTTGACTTTTGCAATTCTCACAATCAACACCACAGCCCGGGAAGATACCGCTATTAATCAGATGTTGCTTCACAGATACAAGAGGAAAAGTCAAACAGCTCACTTCAGATACAACCCTTATCTCTTCACTCTCAATGGCATTCACACCCGAACCTCCGTGAGTAGGCATCGGATTATTGACAATATTGGGCGTAGGAGTGAATTGAATAATCTTTTGGTCCAACAAATCTTGGACTTTGTTCTTCAACGCAATACACCTCTCGGTATCATGCCCAGCAGCACCTGAATGGAAAGCACATCGTGCATTCGCATTGTAATTCGGAGATTGTGTGTCCGGAGCATTCGGAGCATCTCTCAAAGTAATCTTTTCAATCCTAAGCAAATGTTGCAGCACCTGAGCATAGGTCATAGGAATCGGATCAATCTTTCTGTGAGGCCTAGTCCTGGGAGGATAGCGATCATTACTGGAACGCTGTCCCTGCTGTTGTTGTTGTTGTGGTACTGGGATCATGACAGCATTAACCTGTGAATTGCTTCTCCCTGAACCCCTTCTTCCATATATGGCATCCGCATTTCCTTCTTTCCTTCTGGCATAACCCTCAGCTTGTTTCTTACCACCAGCAGAATTAGAAGAAGCTCCCAACTGAATTTTCCCCATCTTTAGACCCATCTCAACACGTTCACCATATCTCACCATTTCAGAAAAGTTTGCTGAAGCACTGCAAGCCAAGTAATAGTGTCCAGACAAAGTACTGGTGAACATGTCAATCATCTCACGTTCAGTCATAGGTGGCTGAACTCTTGCGGTTAACTCACGCCATTTCTGAGCGTACTCTTTGAAAGATTCTTTAGACCCCTGAACCAAACTCTGCAACTGGGTCCTGTTGGGTGCCATATCAACATTATACTGATAGTGCTTAATGAAAGCCTCCACAAGATCTCTCCAAGAATGGATATGAGTGCGCTCGAGTTGAACATACCACTCCAAAGAAGCCCCAGCCAAGCTATCCTGGAAGAAATGCATTAGAAAACCCTCATCCTCTGAATAAACTGACATCTTGCGATAGTATGCTTTGACATGAGTCATGGGACAAGTCGCCCCATTGTATTTGTCAAAAGATGGAACTTTGAATTTCGGTGGAGTCCTCACACCAGGAACCAGCCCCAAGTCATTGATATCCATGCCTAACACCCCTTTGCCTTCAACAGCCCTGAGACGTTCTTCAATCAGACGATACCTCTCAACTTCATCATGTGCACCCTCAACACTATGCCTTGATACCTGGTCAAAGTTCTCAACATTGAAATCCAAATTACCACGGTTCTGATGATCTTTCCTTCCCAACAGACGAGACGGAGGAGGAGGTGGAAACCCGTGATGCTGATTGAAAGGATTATAGTACCCTCCCACGTGATCAAACTCATTCGGATCATGGTGATCGTCAATTCTACCAGACACATCATCAAACAGCCCTGGATGTCCTCCATTCTCAACCCTTCTAGAGTTCTCGACGAGAACCCGCAAGTCATCCTGCCCCTTGGTCACATTAGTCAATGCTTCCATAAACTGCGCCATCTGCGCATTCATCTGCTCTGTCAGTTGAGCTCTCATCTCAGCCATTTGTTCCTGAATCTGTTCCATCTGCCTTCTCTGATTGCTCCTAGTCGGATACGGGTGATTAGCCGTCTTAGAACTCCTTCTGGTAACAAAACAGCAAGACATAAGATATAAGATCTGCAAAACCTTCAAATATATGACATGTATGATATATGAATGATATGCATGAAATGTTTGTCAATTTTCAGGTATCCAAGAGTTCATCCCACTTTCAGATAGGACATAGAAACCCTGATACAGAATATATTCGAACAATAATCCACGCACGAGAATAATTCAGCAAACTGAGCATATTTCATTCAAACATAACCGAGAATTTGAGTTCATACAAACAAAACACATAACCGTGTCACAAAGTGCTTATAAGGCATACAAAAGAAATCCAGAACATCAAAATGCGACCCCATCCAACAATCCTGGACATGGGCGACAAACATAAAGAATACACATCAAATCAAACCCCTAGACCAAACAAATCCAAACCACAGCAGCACTAGGATCGTCTGACAACATAATGAGCTCCTCCATCTCCTCTCCGCTGGGACCGGAAGCTTGCAAGCTCTTCTTCAAGTCGAGCTGACTTGGCTTTCTCTTCCATCAACTGTTGTTCTGAATCCTGCATCCTTCTCTTGCTATTGCTTTCGGACCTTCGCAACTTCGCACATTCCTGCTGTTTTCGGTACAAGCTTTCTTCCATCAAGTCATGAGATCGCCTTTGGGCACGTGTCATGCTTGAACCTTCACCTTGCGCATGCTTGAGCTTACGAGCCAATTCCGCCTTTTCGCGATCTTGAAAATACCTCTCCAAGCCAACCTCATTGTCCTTTGCTCTTAGTTTGATGTTGTCCGCTTCAGTTTGAATATAGAGTTCAGCCGCAACGGTATCAGATAAAACCACGGGAGGTTGCTCATACAATGGACATGACCTCGCAAATGGCAACAACAGATTTGCCACTCTTGCTTCAACCCACTTTCGGTAAGGACCCATAGCAATAGGAACTTTCTTGCTCAAAGTATTCTGATCTCTCTTGTGAACTTTGGTCCAAGCATACGCTATCTTTTCTAGCTCCAGAGGATCTTTACCATCAGCAAAGTACACTGATTCAAACGCTTCTACATCATTCTGAGCCCTTTCCATTGCATATCCCAATTGACGATAGGCGAGTGTGGGATTGTAACTAATGCAACCTCTGGTTCCCATGAGAGGAACGTTGGGATATTGACCGCAACTAGTGATGATGTTCCAAATCTTCCCCACACAATAGTTCCACCTGATGTCATAAGATGTGAGGTTAACAATCCTATCTGACAACTTAAGAGAACTCTTCTTGAGCACAAAAGGTCCTCTCACCGGCAAATGCAACATGAACCACTGATACAACAACGGAAGACAAGAACCAACAACATATCCTCCCTTCTTACTTCTCGAATGGATCGAAAAATAAGCGTCTGCAAGCAACGTTGGCACGGGGTTTTTGTTCATAAAGACATAAATCGCCGCCAAACTCACAAAGTTTTCTCTTGAAGGGAATAAAACAATACCATAAATCATGATAGCAAGCAAACGACTAAAATCAACCCACTGCTCCTTCTTCGCCGCATCCTCAGCCCTACTGATCAAAAAGCAAAGATAGAAACCAGAAACACCACCCGATGACTTCCAATTTATTTCCACCTCCTTTATACCCATGTGAAGAGCTTCAGCTATTTTTTCAAATTTCACAACCTCGGGAACTCGAATGAAAGGTACATCATCAGTGATTCAGATGTTGAGTATGTAAGAAGACTCCTCGAGTGTTGGCACCAGTTGATAGTCCTGAAACGTAAAACACCTCAACTGTGGATCATAGAACTGAAACAGGGTGATCAAAGCCATTGGATCGAAAGATGTCTTGAGGATGGAGAGCAAATTGCCATAATCATGATTGAAGTCACGAAGAACCTCCCCTTCCAACCGAGAACTCAAACCAATCAACCCCGAAACATCAATATCCAGAATCTTATAAGCTCTGGTGTGCCTTGTACGCTCCTTGACAGTATCAGTGGGAATGTCCATCTTCAACTTGGGTGAACTCCTGAATATCCCTGAAAATATGACATGCAAATGCTTATTATTATACTTTTTTTTTTTTGCGTTTCTTTTGGAAATAAATATGCTATGATGCAAAGTGGTGGGACTTGTTGCCGCCCACCAGGCATTCTGGACTGCCGGTAACACACATAATACAGAGCCAAAGGTTCGGCCCCCAAATGGTATACCACACGGAACACGGAATGTCAATCCACAGAACCAAAGCCCGTAGTCAACAACACACTGGAACAGAACACAAACTACCACTCGAACAAGAACCATAGTACCCCACGAACAGGAACCAACAGTACACTCGAACAAGAACAGCGGTAACCCACGAACAAGAACAGCGGTAACCCACGAACAAGATCCGAAGTCACCATCAATGTACCTGTTAAGCAATGATTGATTCCCGCCCCACTCACGGGTAAATCTAGGCCAAGGTAGGTCAAAAAGCCAACAGAGGATCGAATGTAGGTGCTATCATACGATATTGCCTCATTCCACCAAGCTCTGCCCGTGGATACGTGATCAGATCAATCAGGCATACGCCTTCTGTCCGTCACGGCCACTCTATTCCTAGTTCCTATGGTATCACTCATAGCCTGGGTATTGGGCCTTTTACCTCTTGAAACACCCACCCACAGATAGAAATCCAGACAGTCTAGAATATGATGCAGAAAAGTAAAAGCGCACATAGAATGCAATGCAAACAGGTAAATATGCAAAGCAGTAAAAACACCCAAAGATAAACACACAAGCGCTAGGATTTGTGAATTTTCTCGTACTTACACTGTTTAAACCATTTTTTACACCGTATCTTCTTAAACCCATGAAAACTCTTTATTATTTTTCTTCAATTTTTGAATGACGAAATAAACGTCATTATTAACTTATAGCTCAAATAAAGAGGGCAAATTTTGGGGTGCAACAGTGTGGAATGAAGATTGTCAAAAAGCTTTTGACAACATCAAAGAATATCTGCTTGAACCTCCCATTTTGCTCCCTCCAGCTGAGGGAAGGCCTTTGATTATATACCTCACAGTGCTTGAAAATTCAATGGGATGTGTGTTGGGACAGCATGACGAGTCTGGTCGAAAAGAGTATGCAATATACTACCTTAGCAAAAAGTTTACCGAGTGCGAAACAAGATACTCGCTGCTTGAGAAAACTTGCTGTGCTTTGGTGTGGGCTGCTCGCCGACTGAGACAGTATATGTTGAACCACACCACCCTATTGATTTCCAAAATGGATCCAATTAAGTATGTATTTGAGAAACCTCCATTAACTGGAAGGATCGCTCGCTGGCAAATGTTGTTATCAAAATATGATATTGAATATCGAGCTCAGAAAGCTGTGAAAGGAAGTGTGTTGGCGGAGTACCTCGCTCACCAACCAATTGATGATCATCAATCTATCAGAATGGACTTCCCAGATGAAGATATATTGTATTTGAGAGCTCAAGATTGGGATGAACCGTTTCCTGAAGAAGGGCCAGATCCTGAATCCAAATGGGGTTTAATTTTTGATGGAGCTTCTAATGTTCATGGCCATGGTATTAGCGCTATTATTATCACTCCGCATGGGTCACATGTACCTTTCACTGCAAGGATATGTTTTGACTGTACAAACAATATTGCTGAGTATGAAGCTTGCATCATGGGACTTGAAGAGGCCATTAATCTGAGAATTAAGATTCTTGATGTTTATGGAGATTCTGCGCTTGTGATTAATCAGATTAAAGGAGAATGGGAAACTCGTCATCCTGGTTTGATCCCTTACAAAGATTACGCCAGAAGGCTGTTGACGTTCTTTAACAAAGTTGAATTCCACCACATCCCTCGAGATGAGAATCAGATGGCTGATGCATTAGCCACATTGTCCTCCATGTACAAAGTGAACTTCCATAATGAGGAGCCTCAAATTACAATCAGGCGTCTTGATAGACCTGCTCATGTATTTGCAGTTGAGGAATCAACAGATGAAAAGCCTTGGTATTTCGATATTAAACACTTCCTTCAGACTCAAGAATACCCACTTGGGGCATTAAATAAGGATAAGAAAACTTTGAGGAGATTGGCTGGTAGTTTCTTCATCAATGCTGATGTTTTGTATAAAAGGAATTATGACATGGTTTTGCTCAGATGCGTGGATAGACACGAAGCAGACATGTTGATGCATGAAATTCATGAAGGATCTTTTGGTACCCATGCCAATGGACATTCGATGGCTAAAAAGATGCTTAGAGCAGGTTACTATTGGCTGACAATGGAATCTGATTGCTACAAGTTTGTAAAGAAGTGTCACAAGTGTCAAGTGTATGCTGACAAGATTCATGTGCCTCCGACACTTCTCAATGTTATTTCTTCTCCATGGCCTTTTTCTATGTGGGGTATTGATATGATTGGCATGATTGAACCCAAGGCTTCAAACGGACATCGATTCATCCTGGTAGCAATCGATTACTTTACCAAGTGGGTAGAAGCTACCTCATATGCTAATGTGACAAAGCAAGTTGTGGTCAGATTTATCAAGAACAACATCATCTGCAGATATGGTGTCCCGAGCAAGATCATTACTGATAATGGCTCGAATCTGAACAATAGCATGATGAGAGAACTGTGTGAAAGTTTCAAAATTGAACATCACAACTCTTCGCCTTATAGGCCAAAGATGAATGGAGCTGTTGAAGCAGCGAATAAGAATATTAAGAAGATTGTGCAAAAGATGGTTGTTACGTACAAGGACTGGCATGAGATGCTCCCATTTGCTTTGCATGGGTACCGTACATCTGTTCGTACTTCAACCGGGGCAACCCCCTTTTCTTTGGTTTACGGTATGGAAGCAGTGCTCCCCATTGAGGTTGAGATTCCATCACTGAGAGTTTTAATGGAAACCAAATTATCTGAGGCTGAGTGGTGTCAGAGCAGGTTTGATCAATTGAATTTGATAGAAGAAAAGAGAATGACGGCTTTATGCCATGGTCAGTTGTACCAGAAAAGAATGAAGAAAGCTTTTGATAAGAAGGTTCGACCTCGTGTATTCAGAGAAGACGACCTCGTGCTCAAAAGGATCTTGTCTTTCACCTCTGATTCAATGGGCAAGTGGACTCCTAATTTTTAAGGACCATATGTTGTTAAGAAAGCCTTCTCTGGCGGTGCATTAATTCTTGCAACTATGGATGGAGAAGAGCTCCCACGTCCCGTGAATGCTGATGTAGTCAAGAAATACTTCGCCTAAAAATAATAAAAGAACAGCTCGCTAAGTTGAAAACCCGAAAGGGCGGCTTAGGCAAAAAAGAGCGTCTCGGTGGATTGAAAACCCGAAAGGGCGGTCCAGGCAAAAATTAGAGACATAAACAGAATAAAATACCCGGTGGACTGAAAACCCGAAAGGGCGGTCCAGGCAAAAGTTAGGGATTCATGGCAAGTAACTACATCAGACAAGACTTGATCATCAGCAGTCATCTGTTTATCATAAAGAAGTTCAGCACATTTCAACGGAAGCCTTTGCTTAGGAATTCCAAGTTGAGAGAGAGGATGGGGTCATTACATTTCAATGTACCTTTTCCACAAAATTACCACTTTTCAAACTTTGTAATAATCCATGGGGTCTTGCCTTTTGCAGGCTACCATTCTATTAAAAAAGTTTGAGCCTTTACCTTTTATTGGCAATCTTATTTCTTTCATATCTCTCAAAATGTCATTTATTGTTGATAGTAATTGTTGAAACAAAAAGAAAATTGACTTCAACAAAATCCTTTTTTGAAATATATAAAAGGAAGTTTTACTTTGATTCATGAAGTGCAGTACAAGGAATGGATATGTTGATATATTCATATGCAAAAAAAAGAAGAATGTGTTCCACTCAAGGCACCTTTGGCCTGGTTCGAATATGGTGTAGAACTCAAATGTTTTTGTTCTCTCAGCTCCAATGTTCCCTAGTGTGGGGGTAGCATTTATTCTGAAGCCATCAAAAGATTGTTATAGCAGTTTCTGCTCTGGTGTTCAGCTTGAGACATGCTTGATTATGTTATTTTCGTACTCCGTCTCTTGAGTTAATTCTTGTGCTAAGTTTTGGCAGCATATGCATCATTAACATGCATCAAAAACAGTCATACATTCACATTTGATATCATGAAGTTTACTGTCAAACAGATTGCTCTTTCATTTAGAGTGTCTTAAGCAGAAAAAGCTCACTTTCCTTGAAAATTCCCACTGAATTTGTTTCTAGGTGGATAGTATGTTTCAGTTATTCTGTTCAGATGTCTACGAACAGAAGACTAGTGAGTTCCTCCCTCACTTAGTCCAGTCTTTTTGGCAGCTTCTTTCCATTTGGTCATGGATTGAATTTTGGTTACTGAACGATGAATATTGATATTATGCATTTGTGTTTGCATCCTCAAATCATTTGAAAAGAGTATTATTGATTGCTCTTCATCGTCAGTGGTACGGTGGTATATCTCTTCATGCCTTCAGTGGAACGTGGGTATGCGTTATCGTGAGTGGTACGGCGGTACATCTCTTTCATCGTCAGTGGTACGTCGATGAATTATCTCTTTTATATCGTCAGTGGTACGGCAGTACATCTCTTTCATCGTCAGTGGTACGGCGGTACATCTCTTTCATCGTCAGTGGTACGTCTATGAATTATCTCTTTTATATCGTCAGTGGTACGGCGGTACATCTCTTTCATCGTCAGTGGTACGTCGATGAGTTATCTCTTTTATATCATCAGTGGTACAGTGGTATATCCCTTCATACCTTCAGTGGAACGTTGGTATGTGTTTATCGTCAGTGGTACGGCGGTACATCTCTTTCATCGTCAGTGGTACGTCGATGAATTATCTCTTTTTATATCATCAGTGGTACGGTGGTATATCTCTTCATGCCTTCAGTGGAACGTGGGTATGCTTTATCGTCAGTGGTACGGCGGTACATCTCTTTCATCGTCAGTGGTACGTCGATGAATTATCTCTTTTATATCGTCAGTGGTATGGCGGTACATCTCTTTCATCGTCAGTGGTACGTCGATGAATTATCTCTTTTATATCATCAGTGGTACAGTGATATATCTCTTCATGCCTTCAGTGGAACGTTGGTATGTGTTATCATCAGTGGTACGGCGGTACATGTCTTTCATCGTCAGTGGTACGTCGATGAATTATCTCTTTTTATATCATCAGTGGTACGGTGGTATATCTCTTCATGCCTTCAGTGGAACGTTGGTATGTGTCATCATCAGTGGTACGACAGTACATCTCTTTCATCGTCAGTGGTACGTCGATGAATTATCTCTTTTTATATCATCAGTGGTATGGTGGTATATCTCTTCATACCTTCAGTGGAACGTTGGTATGTGTTTATCGTCAGTGGTTCGGCGGTACATCTCTTCATGTCATCAGTGGTACGATGGTGTGTGTCCTATTAACGGAAGATTGGTATTCTGATTCAGGATGCATACTTTCTCATCCCCAGTGAAAGAGGATGCCCCCTTTCTCACATCCAGCAAAGGGTGATGCTCTAACCTCTCTAGTGTGAAATGTTTTCCCCAGAGAAGTTTCTTTTCCCACCAAAGTTTCGTCTCTCCAACAAAGTCTTGCCTTCCCTAGTGGAGTTCTGCCTGTAAGACATTTGTTTCCCCAGTGGAGTTTCTTTTCCTCCCCAGTGTTGTCATGTTTCATCCTCATCATATGCATTCATTAGGCATGGCACATCATCTTAGGTTCAAAAATTGTGTTCTATATATTTAAGTCTCTTCGATTTCGTCAAAACAAAGATTTACAATCATCGTATCTCCGAATCGAAGAAACTTAAATAGGGGCATCTGTCATACCCCAATTTTTGACCCTAAGATCATATATTAATGGCATTCAATCGTCAATCAAGAGCACTATTATGAAGCTTTATCTGTGATACTGTGATCATCTCTGAGGGGAACCATCAAGCACCAATGATTGTTTATCTTGTATGCATATTATACTAACCCAAATACCAAAAATATTGCTTTGTTTCTTTGTAGGCTTTTGTTTTGTAGGTACCAAGCCAAGACATGCAATAAACAAGGCATTTTTCATATTTTGGACTGATGAAATCGATTTCCCTACTGGGTAAATCGATTTCCCTGCAGCAATCTTCAACAAAATCATATTCTGGACAGCATGAAATCGATTTCCCTCCTGGGTAAATCGATTTCCCTAGTGTATTTTGCGCCAAATTCTCTTCTGGAACAGAGTGAAATCGATTTCACTCCTGGGGAAATCGATTTCCCTGGGGCGAAATTAAAAAAAAAATAGAGAGGGAAGCTTGACATCAATTTGGCACCTTTTTTTTTCTTCTTTGATCATTTTTGTTACTTTATCAATTTTCCACCTCATCAAAATTAACTCCTTCATTAAACCCACTTAAACCTCATTTTACCATTTAAATTCCACTTAAACACCAATTAACCACAAATTAATTACCAAACACAAAAAGACCAATTTGCCACTACTCTTGCTCCAATTCTATAAATAGAGACCTCTACTCTCTCATTTCTCAAGCTTGGAGAGCCAAAAAATTGCTTGCAAATTCATTTCTCACCCTTTCCAAAACCCTCACCCAAAGTTCATTTTCATAAGATTAGTGAGATTCACATTGAATCTTGCTAATTTGGAACTAAACCTTCTACATTTCTCTCTTTGCTTTGCTTGTTCATCTCCAAATTTGAAGGATCTACACACTTTGTGCTTGTTCTTGAAGTTACTTCAACATTTGTTTCAAGAATTGGTAAATTCCTAAACTCTAAGATGTAGATCTTTGTTGCTTGTGTTCAATGCATCTTTGATGCTATATTGGTCATATTTGATGGTGAATTGATGGAAATTTCGTGCTCAAGTTGATGTGTGATCATAAGGTGTTTGTATATTTGTTCAAATCAAGTTTCATGCCTTTAAATGATGTTTTTGCTGAAATTTACACTGATGAAATCGATTTCCTTAAGGCTGAAATCGATTTCCTGCTGAACGTAACTTGTTTTTTTTGAAAAAACTGCACTATGGAAATTGATTTCCCCCTGCATGAAATCGATTTCGTGCTGGCAGAATGTGGTTTTTTTGCCTTTTTTATGCTTGTTTTGGCTTCCTTCTTCCTCCACTTCATTAATATCATTGGATCTAGGATGTTGATAGGTTTGAAATGACCTAATCCATAATATTAGATGAATGATATTAATGATAGTGTGAGTTGATTATCTTTTGTGAATTTTATTCTTTTTCCTCCATTTCATTAATATCATTGGATCTAGGATGTTGATAGGTTTGAAAGGACCAAATCCATAATATTAGATGAATGATATTAATGATAGTGTGAGTTGATTTTACTTTATGCATTTTATCTTCTTCTTCTCCTTTTTTTTTCTTTTGATCGATGAAAGTATTAACACTTTGAGAATTCTTATGGATTCTTAGTAAAGACTAGATCGTTACCTATTTTCTTTTCGTGCGCTATTGCTTTCGGAGAATGATCTACATATCATTTCTCTCGCATGCATTAGCACATAAAGTTTTGACCGGCCTCGTTGTAGGGTGATTTCTACATAAATCACTTGGCGATCTGCTTAACATAGCGCAATATTTCGTGTCCCGAATAAAAAAGATCAAATATGGAAGACAATTGTATGCGGTTGATTTAAGACTTATGGAAATTTATCGTGTAGTCGCTATGATTTTATCAAGCTTCTGATAAAGTTCCATTGAATTTAAATCCGAGAACATCTTTCACTCACCATCGATCTTTCTTACTAACTTTGATAACATACTTGACAAGTTTCAAGATGGTTATCTTTAACATCTAACAACTAACTTTAATATCCGCACTTTACTATACCGTTCTTTATATTTCTCGCTTTATTGCTTTATTTTATCATTTCATCATGTTTATGTTTCCGCTATTTTCTCTTTGTCCATTTGGACGTTTATATTCCGCTATTTTCTCTTTGTCCATTTGGACGCTATGTTTATGTTTCCGCTATTTTCTTTTTGTCCACTTGGACCATACTTTACTTTTATGCTAAAACACTAATAAATAACCAAAATCTAAAAAAAACTCTTAAGGCTCTCTTTTGGACTATTGGTTATTATCCCTAGCATTTTGGAGACTCGGACTTATGGACTTAAGACCTCTGAACTCTCATTCTGTTATTACTCTGATTATTCTGTCTGTCTGGCATTGGATTGTTGTCTGTTTGTGTGTGCAGGTACTTCCTTGAAAGCCCTTGACGGTTAATTCCAAGGCATTGATATAAGGATTTTACCCGAAAACAGCCGTTACTCTGCCCGATTTTTGTCAGAATTTTAATGTGCTTAATGCAAAGTGGTGCTAAGACAATAAGTTCATCTGGATCCCCAAGTGATAATGTTGGTTTAGTATTGATATTCCAAAGGAAGGGAAATCTACCTTGACTCACAATGTCAAGTGTTGGCTTCTTATTTCGGTTAGACCGTTTCTTTCCTTAGCTTTTATTTTACGCAATAGGATAGCCTCTTCATCTCCTCCCCTTCTTAAATTTTCAAAATCTTCTCCCTTTTTCCAAAATTTTCTTATGTTTGCAAATCTTTTCAAAACCTTTTTCTTAAAAAATATCTTTTGCCCATTAGTGGCCCCCTTTTTTTCAAAAGTTTAGACACTGTTAATTGTTGAAACGAGTGGTTATACCCCACGATTTTGAAATTGATTGATATAATGAGATCTTTTCCGCGTGAGAGAGCTAGTGGCATACTCGTTGATTTTATCCGAGTTAGAGCCCTTCTTTCATTTGCGATGCAAAGAACTCTTTTGTTCTCATGCTCAAGATCAATGGCTGAGTATTTCTCTCCGACGACGATAAAGTGTTTATTCGTTTTTAAAACGTTTTTCCCTTTAAGCGGAACTACATTAGCTCTGACTTCTCCATTGCACCGAGGAGGTATGTAGGCACAAAGCTTAACGCTTTGCTGAGCTTATTTTAAAAATAAAACAAACCCTTTTTTAGCACACAAGACACAGATTTTCAAAAAGGTTCCTGTGGAATACCACAGATATGAGGGGTGCTTTAAACCTTCCCCTCATATAATCAACACCCGAACCTGAGTTCTCTTTCTTGTTTTAAAAACAAAACTTTGGGTTTTTCGTTCTTTTCCCTTTTCCTTTGAAAAAATAAAGCGCGGTGGCGATTTCAAATGAAATATTGATTCGAGTCAATCTTATGGCTTCGATATCAGATTTTCCCCGCTACACTTAGGACCCCAGCTTTTTCTATTCTCTTTTATCCATGTCGAGGCGTGGTCGGAAATGTCCCTCTCACCTATAACTTGACCTTCCACTTTCCATTCTTCAATGAAGCTATCTGATAAGAGAAATCTGTCTATCCTACTCATCACTTTACCATTACTATTGAACCACGTGAACTTGCCGCCAATGGTCGGAAGATACACCACCTCCATATCCTCTATGAATCCTTTAAAATATTCCACCTCCTTTCTATTATTTCTCATAGTTATTCCTATCCTCTCCTCCGAATAAGTGATGGAATTAAAGTCCCCTCCAATGCACCACGATCCCGGACGACATCCTTTCTTGAATTCAATAATCTTCTTCTAAGTTCTTAGTCTTACACTATTGTCAAAGAAGCATAAACATTAACAAAATAGATCATCTTCCCTTACTTTTCCACCCCAAGCCCTAGGAATCCTTCCCCTCTGAAACTAAGAACAAGAGTAAAGAATTCCTTCTTCCACATTGTTAAAATGCCACCCGATTTCCCTACCGCATTCAAATACGACCACTCTACTCTATCATCACCCCACATCTCTCTAACCACAACGCAATCTATATCACTAAGCTTCGTTTCTTGTAAGAAACAAATATCTACATCTCCTTTTTGCACTTGAAACCCCACCCTCTTTCTTTTTGCCCTGTTCCCTCCACCTCTTATGTTTAAAGATAGAACTATCATTTAATAAACAGTGTGTTTGTCCCCTTATTCTCCAATTCCCCTTTGTTTTCTCGCTGCTCCATCTCACCCAATTTTCCAATCAGATCAAAGTCTTTTGAAACGTTAGTGATTCCCAGTTTGTTCATTGAATTCCACAGACCTGTAGATGCCTTTCCCATGACCCCATTAACTATTCTCTTATTGCAATTTCTAATGTCAGATCGGGAGAGAGAATCGCAAGATAGAGTTAAGCCCCCTGATAGAGTTTTCTTATTAAGAGACAAAGAGTTGGAACCTGATTGATGAGAAGGTAGAACCTGCCCTTTTGGAATGCAATTCTCCGCCGGATAGATATAATTCTCTACCAATGAGCCAAGGTGAAGGACCTCCCTTAATTTCTTCCGCCCCTTTTTGGAATTCTTGAGAATGTTGCATTGTTCGTCGAAAGAAACCTCCTTATTCTTAAGAATCGTCTCGACGTTCTCCTGATTGTTCCTGGAAGAAACAGATCTATCTAGCTCTTCTACTTGTTTCCCGAAATTGGTTTATTTTGGTAAACTAGGCTGCCTTACGGATGCTGGGCCATGAGTAATGAAATCTAGTGGCCCTTTATTCACTAAAGTATGGCTGCTAAATTGAGGCCCGTTATACTTCTCCACCAAAAGATCCATATTATTAGATAACTTGGAAGATACGCCCGCGGGTCCCACCTGGTTCTACACCTCCTTCTCTTCCTCGTTAGAACGTAAAAGTTCAGCCGCATAGTTACAGGCTACAAAGCTAGAAGAAAAGGAAATACTATCTTCATAGCAGGAATTTTCTGAACCTTTGATACGACTATCATTTTTTTGTTTTACGCATTTAATGCCATCACCGCACCTTTTCTTCTTTTGCTTCTCTTTTGTCCTGACTTGTGGACCTACAACATGCCTAATTTCCTTAAACTCTTCTTTTTCCAAGGGTCCTTTATCCACCGTGCCAAAGAAATCACCTTCCTCCTCCAACCCTTCGTCTCCTCCACTTCCGTTTTCTGAGGAAAACATGCCATCAGAATTATCAGAAGAAATATAATCTCCTCCTTTTTTGCTCTCCTGCTCCTCCGTATGCACCTGTGCCTCTTCTGTTACCAGAATATTATGCCAATTGCCATCGATGCTGACTGTAACTTTATTCCTTATGAGTTCGAGCGAATCAGTGAACACCATAAGTTTAAGGACATCCAATCTTGCGGGCCTTTGTTTCAGACAATCGTAGTTAACCGCTTTTCCCAAGTCCGAAAGAAGAGGGTCAATGAATCTTTCGTTTCTCACGTAGCATGGGATACCATAGAACGAAATCCATCCCACTCTAACACACTCCACGTCTGTTGTTTTCCAGTTACGAATCTCCTTAAACCAACTATTTTTCCATACTCCTCCATCTTCTAGCAAAATATCAGATCTCCTTCCACCAACTCCTCCAGTAAGAAAATGTTAGGTCCCAGTGGAGTAGCGGTTACAGTGAATATACCCTCCTCTATTAAGCTTTGTTGCACTCCATAAGCTAGTCCTGGCTCCCTCGTGATTCTCACTTTTGCTGAGGTAAACTTAGACTTTTCCATTGAGTTAGTTTCGTAATAGAATGTCTTGTTGGATTCCTTGATAACCTTAAAAGTTCTTCCCACCAAAATTTCCCGCCAAAACTTTTAATGAATAATAAATAAATAAAAAAAATAAAAAATAAGATAGTGTTATGAATATTTATGTTAGTGGATGTCCATCCATCTCCTAGTTCTTCATCTTCCTATTCCATACTTAATATGTGTTTAATATGTATGATTTTCTATCTCCCTTGAGTCCTATAAATAGAGACTCATATTACAATGTAAAGCACACTTGAAATAAGATAAGATAATATTGCTCTCTTTCTTCTCTATCTCTCTTTGATCTCTCTATTGTTTTAGTTAGTTTTATAACACGTTATCAGCACGATACTCTACAACGCGAGTGATGATATAGTCAGGTTCTACGTTATTTTTCTAATCTTAATATATTTGAACCAATATAATATAATTCATGATTTTGTTCTATTTTTTCTTCATATAAATATGTTTATTTTTTATATATTTTTGTAAAGCAATTGATTTACCTTGTACAATAATATTATATTTCTTTGATCATTCTTGTTAAATTCCGGAAGAATTTAACATTAAAGCATTTCTATATGTTTGTCCGAAATTGAATTTTAACACATAAAAGTGTTAATTTAATATTCAAGCATCCTTGAAGGATTGCACAAAGAATAATTTTTCTTGACTGTTGTTTATGGAAATAATTTGTGATGTGATATTTGTAGAACTAAAGATTATTATTATTAAACTATCTCCAAATTATTATTCAAAGATTGAGTTTAATCGAGTATTGTGTTTATCAATAATTGATGAATTCCAGAAGAATTCAATGTTCGATAATCTTTAAAAGGTCGCATCTATAATATTATTGAATCCCAGAAGGATTTCATAATTTTTTTGTATCGATCTAAAAATTCATAATTTGTAATATGCTCATTAAAAGATTGTCATTCTAGAAAAATGACACAAATAATTTTAAAGCATCCCAGAAGGATGGTTATATATATTTTTAGATTACTGTTTATAACAAATTATTTTTATAGTTCCTGAAAAACTTATCAAACATCCCTGAAGGATACAAAAATTAATTATTTTTATAGTTCTTGAAGAACTTATTCATCCCTGAAGGATAGTAAATCAAATTAATTATATGACGATATAATTTTAGTGATATAATATTGTTTGATTAAATATGTTTAATTTTATAAGGGGTAATTGTTTGATAATTATATGATAATATGTTCATATAAATGTGTTTGATTAAAGTGTTTAATAATGAGATACTATTATATTGATTTTGAATTATACTGGAGGTATTGAATATCTTTGTATTACACAAATGAATTTGGACATAAAATGTATAATAGAAAAGCTATCGGGTTTTTCCTCGGGCTTGTACTACACTTATATCAATACAATTTAAGCGCATGTCGTTGTAAACCAGTAGTTTATAAATTACACTTAAATGTGACGTTGGTAAACCCGGTTGGGTCATCCCGGATATAATATGATGCGAATAATTTATATTGAAGTACCAGAAGTTTCTTCAATCCAGTCAATTTTTGTGTGTTTCTAAAGGAAAATAAAAATTTAAGAAATTGCATTTTTATGACATTAATTGTTGCATCGACTAAAATATCATGCATATGTCTCTACTCACAACCAGAAGTTTGTGAAATTATTTTCTCAACTAATTAGACTAAGATCTTGTTTTCTGGATTTTTTTTAGAAATTCTTGTATAAGTATCACATATATTATTAAAATTGATATTGAATATCATGTAATATATGTTCATAAAAAGAAATGGACCCGAAGATCCATTCTTTAGACGTCTAAAGTTAATTATATGGTTGATACTTATGAGATCATCAATTCTAAATTATATATTTGAAACACCCAAAGTATGATATTAAGATATTTATTCGCATTAAGCCAATAAGATACTATATCTTAGTCCTCCCTAATTTATTCTAATATCTCTCATCTAAGTGAATATTTGAATGTGTTGTGTATATTCCAGTTGCTCCAATATAATACATTAAGATGAGTCATGAAAGAATATTGGAAAAATATAATTAATATGAATCTCAGTTTTGAGGATATAATTTGAGAAAATAATAAAATACTTGATTGTAGCCCAGTAGGCTGATTATCACTTGATAAATTAATTTTCCCAATATTAGGGGGAGGGAATAAACAACTGAAATCATGAACAAGAAGTTCAAATGAACAATTTAAAATAAACTATTGTCTTGATCCTCGTACAAATCAATATGAACCAAAAGTTCAAAATATTATTCATTTGCAAAGTTTATGAAATAAATTATCAGCTGATAATACTCCACTCAAAGTGGATTCTCCTATTGGATAATATAATATTGTAAATGAGTTGTTGCTGCGCCTGAAGCGTGGTATGAAAGTCGGTTCCAATGTTAAAAGTCCCCTACTAAGAAAAGAAACTAAAGATGACCCAAGTGAGGGTATGAAAATGCTAAGAGCACTTTGACCTAATTTAATTTTCAGTTCCAGAAAAACAAATCAAGTACTTGAAATATGAAATAAAGAGATCTCGATAAATTATGTCATGGATGAAATGCAATGGAACCGAAATTGAGATAACTAAATAAAGTCAATATTGACAATGTCTTTGTATACAATATAGCGCTAAAAGTGATCAATAATAACGAGGATCATGAGTCAAAGTCTATTAAAGATTGTAGACTAAGTGAGAATTGGCCAAAATGAATACATTCAATTACAGAAGAATTAAACTCACTTTACAAGTGACTCACTTTTGGACTTGTAGTCCGAACACCTCAAGGTGTGAAACCAATTGGATATAAATGAGTTTTTGTGAAAAAGGAAAATAAGAATGATATAAAGTTTGATTTATTGCTCAATGATTTTCACAAAGACCTAAGATTGATTTTGATAAAAGATATTCACCTGTAGTGGATTCAATCAATTTTTGATATTTAATTAGCCTTGTAGCACATGAAAGAATCTGGATGCATGTGATATAATCGCCTCAGTGAATATTTACTAAATGATGAATATACTAGTAACTCAATTTTCCTTGTATTTTTATAAAATAATGTGGAAAAGTATTTGCAATAATAGTTTTCTATGTGGATGACATAAGTATTATTGGAACTCCTGAGGAGCTTCCAAAAGCTATAAATTGCTTAAATAAAGAGTTTGAGATGAAGGACCTAGAAAAGACAAAATATGTCTAGGTTTGCAAATTGAGCATGTGGACAAAAGAATATTTGTACATCAAGAAGGCTATATAGAAAAGTGTTGAAATGATTCTATATGAACAAATGTCACATGTTGCCTACTCCAATATGGTTGTTAGATCATTAGATATGGAGAAAGATCATTTCAGGCCTCGAGAAAAGGATAAAAATTGCTTGGTCCTGAAGTACCATATCTTAGTGAAATTGGAGTACTAATGCACCTTGCTAAATACACACATCATGATATATCATTTGCGGTCAATCTATAAGTAAGATAGAATTATTCATCTACACGAAGAAATTGGAAAGCGGTCAACCATATACTTCATTATCTTAGAGATGTAGGTTACTTGTCAGATTCTCAAAATGGTAGATCAGAAAGAGGTTAT